>NC_091821.1:467037897-467316397 GCF_038994185.2 Dermacentor albipictus | reverse complement strand
GCGCTGGCTGACACTCCCAAGGTTAGTTCTAGTAGTAACACATAAATATACAAGAATATGGATGGGGAAACCAGGCCGCTGTAGCTCAGTTGGTTAGAGCATCGCACGGGTAATGTCAAGACATGGGATCGTTCACCACCTGCGGCAAGTTGTTTTTTCATCCACTTTCATCGCCTTTATTTCTCATTTAGTTCAGTTAGTATAATTTCCTCTATGTTTTCCTTCGTGTCTTTGTATGTTGGCGTCTCATGATATGATTAATAAAAATTGGGCCCATCGGTTAGCCCCCTTTCTTCTCGTTCTTACATAACGAGAGTCTCGAGTCTGGCCACATTGATGCCTTCAAGTAGCATGGGCGGGTTTATTGTCCAGTTGCCTTGACCCAGAAAGATCCCGTACTCGTGACGCCTGTGGCAGAAAGGATGTTCGACATTCACCACCAATGTTTGTGAGTGTGAGTGGTAGCGCTGGCTAACACTCCCAAGGTTAGTTCTAGTAGCAACACATAAATACACGAAAATGTGGATGGGGAAACCGCGCCGTAGTCACGGTAGCTCCATTGATTAGAGCATTGCACGCATAATGCGAATAAGTGGGGTCGTTCTCCACCTGTGGCAAGTTGTTTTTTCACTCACTTTCATTGCCATTATATTATCATTTCTTTAATTCAGTTAGTAAGTACAAGCGATTTCCCCTATGTTTTCCTTCGTATCTTTGTTGGCCCCTTCGGGGGCCGCGACAGAAATCGGGCCCAACGGTTAACCCCCTTTCTTCAAATTTTACCGAAGGACATTTCTTTCAAAAAATTTGAGAAAGCTTAAAAATCTTCGACTATTTCATGTTCTTTTATGCCCTAATAACTAAGCACCACGAACATAAGAGAATCGGCATGTTTAAATAGATTGTTATAAAGCGTATGTCAACGTCGCGTTACATCCATTTGCCACTGCAAAAGAACTACAGCTTAGCGAGTACCACATGTACTGTAAGGGCAATTTAATTGTATATAAGGGTCATAATAAGCTGCTGCTCTTTTGATTGATTTAGAATGTGCGGTTGAACAAAATATGATTGATAAGATAACATCGGCATTTTTACCTAAGGTTGTATAATGTTCATGTTTATTAAAATTATAATATCAGGTTTTCCGCGTCAGAACCACGATCTGAGTATGAGGCACGCGGTAGTGGGGAACTCCGGAAATTTGGACTACTTGTAGTTCCTTAACGTGCACCTAAATCTAAGTACCTGAGTGTGTTTTCGCGTTTAGCCCCTGCCGAAATGCGGCCGCCATGGCCGGGATTCAACCCCGCGACCTCGTGCTTAGCCATGTCTGTCATTTAGCCCCTCCACTCCACGGCGGGAATGTTTACGTCGAGATTATTGTAAATAGGCAAATGAGTTCATATGAAACCCAATGCATAAAGTAAGCTATTACACGGAATTCTGTTTATTCACTGCCATTCACGCGTTGTTGTCTACAGGCATACCATTCGAACACTTTTCTGAGCTCGTGGGTGATTCCACAAGACGCGAGAGTGTACTACGAACCTACATAAGTCATGTGCTAGTTCC
Source organism: Dermacentor albipictus (assembly GCF_038994185.2). Classification (NCBI taxonomy): domain Eukaryota; kingdom Metazoa; phylum Arthropoda; class Arachnida; order Ixodida; family Ixodidae; genus Dermacentor; species Dermacentor albipictus. The sequence continues at coordinate 467,314,822 of NC_091821.1, read as the reverse complement.
GGTTTCAACGTACATGAACGCTCCAAGTGGTTGCCTGACATCCTAACTTTTATTTTCTTTCTCTTCTGGGGAATTTTACGTCGCGAGAAGCACGGGAAGTGGTCGTCTTTTTGCGTCCGTCGAGCTTACCTCCGCTCACCCTTGCCACTTGCTCAGCGATATCACAAGTCGGATCGCGCTTGGTCATCTGCTTCGGTTGTCTTCCCAAGTATGAAGATGGGAAAAATAAGACATAAAAGCTTGATGAGGCGTGCAATGAACAGAAGACGCAGAAAACCAGGTCAACCAAGCATTAGACGAAGATGGCTAAAACGGAGCATCACATGTGTTGCGCGGCTCTGTCGTCTTCTAACACCGGGAATTCCAGTTCTGCAAAGTTTTACACGTTTCCTACTGAGAGCAAGTAAGTGCAAGTACGTCACTTTATTTTGTGAGCAGGTATTCATTTAGCATGAGTAAAACAGTTCAGTGCAAGCCTGGGAGGTCTGACATAAGAGCAGTGTCGCTCGATCCATTCGTCATGATGGCAGCCCATCTGCTGTCGGTGAAATACTTGTACTGAAGGGCTTGAGTGCATGCTTGTTGGGCTGTACAATTTGTGCACTCTTTATCGACACGTACAACGAAGGCTAAATTAAAGAAAAAAAGGCACAGCCGTGATGTTTTATCAAATTTCAAGAGCAATGACTGTAAAAGGATGCACGCACGTAATTTCTTGTTGCGTTTTGATACACCACTACTAAGATATCGTACTCAAGAAGGCCATGTGAAGTTTGGCGCGTAGATGGTACCGTACGCTTAGTTAACTTTTTCAGGCTCAGCTTCGTCGTGTGCAAGTTTCTGAGCACTGTATTATAGACGAGCGCATTGTTATTTCTTTTGCCCGCAAAATGTATTTAATAATAGCAGTATACAAGTATAGCTTATTTAATGCTATTATGTAAGAACTGCTAATTCGCCTTGCGATTAAGAGTGCTATTAAGCTTTTTTTATGAATGGTTGGTGTCTTGCATTGTTATGGTTGGTTCCGTGCGTTGTTATTTTGTCAAAATAGTGTACTACTAATCACCGTCCTTTTCTGAATCTATGAATATGACGCGCAATATGATGACAGGCACATTATGTGCGCTTTTAAGCGCTATAGAAATGTGCTCCCTCATTGGGCATGCAGTTGAAATAATGAGAGCAATTATAGGCTACTTCCTGCTCATGCAGATGTATGTAGCCAGTTTAAGATTATGTGGGTCCTTCCTTCTAATACTTTCAATTAAATTATTGTACTCTACCTTCCTTGTGTAAGCCACGATATGTGTCACCGTCATTACATACGTGATAGTCAAGTTCCATGTTACCAGCCCGATATCGTTAATATTCGCATTGGTTTCGATCTTCTGGAAACTATGTTCGCTCATTATGCACAACTTTCTGTTGTGAATGAAAATTTCTCCTGCAGACTGACACTTTTGCACTGCCTGAAGGCCAATTTTTTTGCTGTACGGAATGTGCGAATAGAAACACAAACGTTCAACTTCTAGTTGTGTTGAGTTTCGGCTGACTGAGAAATCGGCCAGCTTTATTTGATCCACTTCACAACACACGAACAAAATTAATGATTGATGGCGCCTGGAAGTTATTGATACTACCCCCCACTAGCTGAACTGTCACCCTGAACTTAACTACTCGTTAGGAATATCAATGCAAGTACTTTGGCGAAATGACGAAATGTAATATATTGCCTGCGAATATTGCTAGGTAACGACGGTTTGCTATATAAATACTTTTCATTGTAATTGCTTGGCGCTGGCGTCTACGAGCGCTGTCCTATTGCTTTAAAAAATGGGACAGTGCTCGTCCTTCTAATCTAAATGCGGCAGAAACAGAAACGCTTCATAAACTTGCCACGCTTCAGCGGGTCTGCTCCGCGATTTGGTCAATGTCGCCGCGCGGCCAGCAGACCTGCGAGAGAGCAGGGACGAAGTGCTGGCGAAGTGCCTCCTCCTTCTCCCGGCTGCGCGTCCTCTTCCTCTACCTTGTGACCTCATCCGTGTCGTCATGGAGGCATTGTTTTATTTGAGAATTATCTCCAGTTGGATATCCCGCAACCGCCAGTGGTGGAAACAGCGCGTGTCGACATGAAACCGAGTGTCCCAAGGAAAGTATAGGGAGTTTACGCACCCTGGTACTACTAGACACTTGGTCATAAAGAAGGCTACAAAGATTGCTAGCCATGCCGCTGCTGAACGATGGTTCCACTACTTTCCTGACACACACAGTGAAAAAAGAAACAAACAAAAGGAGTCGAAAAGTCGTTAAAGTTGAAATTCCTAGAGAGGTTGAATTACGTGCTAACTTGACCCATCTTTATGTGCTATTTGGGGGAGGCGGGGGTGGCAATCACAACGATTAGGGATGCTATTCTTTAACCCTTCACATTGTGAGCATAGGCAGTTCGCTTAATCGCTGCATTCAAAGATCGTATCGCTTGGCGATCTAGAAAATTAAGCGTCACAAGGGCAATCACAGAAGATGATAAATTGGAAGCGAAAGCTCACGCTGTGATTCTGCGAGCAAGCGAATGGGAAAGGAGGAGAAGGAAACAAGGCCCATCGCCCGTTCCCTACATCTGAGCCACCCAAGATATCCCAGCTTCTAGAAGGACGCATCCCCAAACAAAGCCGACAGCGTCGCGGAGCGCAGCCGCTACCCGCATCTCTCCCTCCCTCTTTAGTCCGTCTCTCCCTCGTTCCTTAGCGCTCGCCATACTTCCTGCGCTCCCTCTTTGATGTCTTTGTCTTCGCCGTATATATATATATATATATATATATATATATATATATATATATATATATATATCTGTATATATATATATCTGTATATATATATACACACGAAGTTCCCGTTCATATCCCATATCTCCTCGCCTTCCCTCCTCGCGGGGGTCTTCTGTCCCATTGTAGTTCGTGTCCGCCGCCGCTCCCTTTTGTCCCGCGCCACCGTTCGTAGCGGCGACGTCTCTTAAAAATGTCCAGCCAGCCAGGCGACCGGCCAGACAACCATCCAGGCAGGAGGGACCGAGCAGGAGGGGTCGCCTAGACAATGGGTCGTCAAATTCATCTTCCGCTTATTCTCTTCCCGAAATGGGAAGCAGGAGGAGAAAGTGGTCGCGCGGTTACTCTCGGGGTGGTCCTTGCTCTCCGGGCCTTTCCCCATCACCAGTCGATATATATCCACTTCGGCCCCCTTCCGCGCGTTCTTCTCCTTTGATCCGTACACTCCCTCGCCCCGCCTTTGTAAAAGGCGTCGCTATTACTCCTTCCCGCGACTACATTGTGCCGAGGACACAAAGTCGCTTCATTCTTTTCTTTTTTTCGCAACGATTGATTTCACTGGCCTGCGACAACAGGTCGCATCATTAGGGGAGCGGTTGCACGGTAAAAGGGCCCTACCAGCCGCAGGAAGAGGCCTTTACGATGTTCAAAATACACTGCACGGTTTTACTAGCAGTTCTCCGAAAGTAGGGCTTTACGTCCTCGCTCCAGCTGTCAAATTTCTAAAGACGTGTTATATTCTCGTGTTATACGATTTCTTTTCATTGACAACAGATGAACTTTCTCCGAAAGTCATATCAAATGTCTGTTCATTTCGAAGCTTGCCAATAACTAGGTCATGGCAAGTAAACTTGCATGCAGAGATGAGCTCTATCAACAAGAGTGTTAATTTGGGCTAGTTGGTTGATGAGCATGAATTAGTAACATCCTCTTGGAAGCGGAGTGGCAACAAATAGTCACCTAACCTGCTTGAGGTAATCAGGTCTGCTTTGCATGCTTTCATTCTTGCATTTTTTCCGCACATCTCGTTAATCTTCTTTCTCTTCCTGAAAACTTCTCTATGTAGCTTGTACCGCTGCATACGTGAGTAACGGATGTGGTCCTATCGATCTCTTCGCTTCTTTTTCTTACCAATACATTAAACGTCTTCTGCTGACCAGTCGATCATTCCGCCCACTTTAAATGCAAGCGCTTCTGGAAGGTATACACTCCAGATTGCGCACGTTGGCGAGCACTCCACAACACCGCGCTGCGTGATGATGATGTCGACACCTCGAAGCTCCTGCAAGGCAGTCGGCAGAAACCTACCGGCAATGTTTGTAACTCTGGAACTTTTGACTAAAAGAAAGACAGGCTTCCAAAGAAAAAACTTCCTGGCATCGTCTACTGTGTTGTATGTGGACTGTTGTGAATCAGCATGCGCCGCTGACACGTATTTGTTTTGTTAGATTCACCGGCCATGCCTCTTGTGAATCGGCAGTGGCTGCGGCTGACGTCACAAGATAAGGACTATAAAAGCAACACTAACCTTCAATAAAGCGTTCGTTCTTTGGCAACTGCTTCTCGAGTTACTTCAGTGGCGACGAGGCTGCCCACCACCGGGCCGTGCCTGCTCCATGGCGGCTCACGCCGGACCACCGGGTTTCGACGAAACGGAAGACAGTTGGGACGCCTACCAGGTGCGTCTGCAGTCTTACTTTGAAGCCTATGATATCGTCGACTCGAAGAAACGACGAGCCCTGCTAACGGCAGCCTTAAGCACGGCAACAGTCGGCATAATAACGGTACGGTGCGCGCCGGCGAAGATTCAGGACCTTACCTATGAGAAGCTGCTTGAACTGCTGGCAGAACACTTTTCGCCACAGGGCAACGAAATAGCGGAGTCTTACAAGTTCTTCACCAGATGCCAGCGTCCCGACGAGTCAACGAAGGACTTCATTGTGGAAATTCGGAAGAAGGCCTGCAGTTGCAACTTTGGCGAAGCGCGGTACAGGATGCTACGAGACAGACTTGTTTGTGGTCTACGTGATGCCGGCGTTCGTCGGAAGCTTTTGGCCAGACCTTCGCTGACGCTGAAAGAAGCCGAAGATATAGCGTTAGCAGCAGAGATGGCAGCTCTCAACGTTGATCACATGGAGAGCACACAGGATTATGGCGACGTCCATGCCGTGAGGAGCAAGATGCAAGGTCAACCGTATTACCACAAGACTCATCCGAGCACTTCTCGACTAAGCGAAGACGTCGTTTGCCCGTGCTGTGGTAGCACTAAGCACAAGGCAGCAAAGTGCAAGTTTCGCCGGGCGGAGTGTTTTCGCTGCCGACGTAAAGGGCACCTAGCTAAGATGTGTGTATGGAAACAAGGGGTGGCCCTTTGTGAGGACCATTCTTCAGAGAGCGACGGCAACGAACTTTGTCTAATGAGTTTGTACACTACGTCGGTAAACTTGGTCAAGCCTGTGGTTCGCACCCTCTGCTGGAGCGGAATTCCGCTGACAATGCAAGTGGACACCGGATCGCCTGTCTCCATCATTACGTGGAAAACATACTGCAAGCATCGGCATGCCTGGCCTGCGATCCGCGAGACGTCCTTGAAGTTGTCCTGCTTTCTTGGCAAGCTGCCCGTGAGGGGTCAGCTGAAACTTCCGGTCTCGTACGCGGGAAAGACCCTAGATGCCATTCTAACCGTACTGCAATGCGATGGCCCGAACTTGTGCGGGCGAGATGTCATCAGCGCATTTGAGCGTAGCGGAAGGCCCGTCTTAAGCATTCTCGGCGAGGAAACCTCCGGTGAGCAAAATGTCCCTGACAGTACTATGGTTAGCGCACTCTTAGAGGAGTTCGGCGATTTGTTTACGCCAGGTCTAGGGCTAATTGATGGCCCCGCAGTCCATTTGCGGTTGCGGGAAAATGCGTTGCCGCGGTTCTGCAAAGCACGTTCTGTGCCGTATGCAATGCGGGAGCAAGTGTCAAATGAAATAGACAGGCTTGTTAAGCATGGCATTCTCTCGCCTGTCGACAGTGCGGAGTGGGCCACACCTTTGGTTCCCGTTATCAAAAAGAATGGTTCCATTCGGTTGTGTGGTGATTTTAAAGTGACCGCAAATGCTGCATGTGTCACGGAGCAGTACCCATTGCCAAAAATAAGGGATATCTTTGCAAACCTAAACGGTGGTGAAGTATTCAGCACCATCGACTTGAAAGATGCTTACAGTCAGCTGCCGCTTGACGAGGAAACGAAGAAGATATTGGTTGTAAACACTCCGAAAGGCCTGTTTTGCTTTAATAGGCTTCCTTTTGGTGTAGCCTCTGCTCCTGCGATTTTTCAGAGACGTATGGACGGCATCCTGCAAGGCATTCCGGGCATTCAAGTATATTTGGACGATGTGGTAGTCGCGGAGAAACGCGGCAACTGTGAGACGCTGCGTGAAGTTTTCAGACGTTTCCGGCAACACGGTGTGAAGCTTAATCCGCAGAAATGCAAGTTCCGACAAGCAGAAGTTGAATTTCTGGGACATCGTATAAATATGAACGGATTGTTACCTAAGATCGACCAATTGGGTTCCGGTCGCGAACGCTTTCAGCTGCTGAGCGTAATTACGCGCAAATTGAAAGAGAGGCATTGGCAGTTGTCTTCGGGGTTACAAAGTTCCGGGAATATCTGCTCGGGAATCATTTCACGCTTGTGACAGATCACAAACCTCTTCTGAGCCTTTTCAGCCCCGACAAGCCCGTTCCCGCCATGGCCGCTGCCCGGATTCAGCGTTGGTCCCTCTTGCTGAGCGCCTACAACTACAAAATTCAGTTCAAGCCAGGAAAGACGTTGATTCCTGCAGACACCCTCAGCCGTTTACCGGTGCGGCAGGAGCATAACACTAAGGCTGCAGAAGATGACGCTCGTGAGTACGTTCTTCTGACCGATCACCTCAATACCTGTCCTCTGTCGGCGAGTGACTTGGCTAAAATGACTGTTGACGACAGCGACCTCGCGCAAGTCCGCAATTACATTCAGAATGGCTGGCCACGGTACTTGCAACCGGCTCAGGAGCCGTTGCGCGTGTACATGCACAGGAAAGACGAACTGACGTACAGCCATGGAATTGTGTACTGGGGCCATCGAGCGGTTATTCCAACAAGTGCGCGGCAGTCAATGCTGCGTATGCTGCATGATGCACATCAAGGGATAACGGCTATGAAAAAATTGGCACGTTCTGTTTTCTGGTACCCAGGGCTCGATCGGGACATTGAGAAGCTGGTGAACGCGTGTCCAACATGCATAGAATGGGGCAGCATGCCTCCTGCCCGACAACCCGTGCCTTGGCCGGACACAGAGGAGCCATGGTCTAGGGTCCATGTCGATTTTGCGGGTCCTGTGGAAGGTAACATGTTGTTGATCGTGGTTGATTCCCATACGAAATGGATCGAGGTTACCGCCATGAAGACCGCCAGTTCGGCAAAGACAATTGAAGCACTGCAGACTATGTTCAGCCGGTTCGGTTTGCCGAGGACCCTGGTAACGGACAACGGGCCGCAGTTTACTAGTGAAGAGTTCAGGGCATTTATGAAGCGCAATGGCATCGCTCATTTGCGGACAGCTCCCTACAAACCGCAGTCTAATGGCCTGGCGGAAAGAGCAGTACGGACTGTCAAACAGGGGTTAAACAAAAACACACGCGGCAGTTTGCAAGCTCGGCTGGACCACATTCTTTCGCATTATCGGCGCACTCCCTTGACAAATAGGCAAACCCCAGCTTCTATGCTTCTCGGATATCAGCCACGTTCTTTATTACACAACGTCGTGTCACGACCATTCCCTTCTGCAGGTGCGTGCAACAGTGGCCCACCGCTGAGCAAAGACGTCTGGTTCAAGAACTACGGAGTGGGTGACAAATGGAAACCAGGCTCGTTAGAGTCCACCGAAGGCTCGCGAATGGCAACGGTAAAGACAGCAGATGGGGAGCAACATCGCCGCCACCTCGACCAGCTAAAAACCAGGAGGACCAGCGTGGGAGGAGAAGCGATGGAACCCGAGGCCCCCATGCAAGCAGCAACGACTTGAAAGATGCTTACAGTCAGCTGCCGCTTGACGAGGAAACGAAGAAGATATTGGTTGTAAACACTCCGAAAGGCCTGTTTTGCTTTAATAGGCTTCCTTTTGGTGTAGCCTCTGCTCCTGCACCTGGACACTGCCACTGCGTATATATGGGTGAAACAGATAATTTTGTAAAGTGGTTGAAGCAGCATATCAACGATGCAAGCAACAAATAGGTCGCGTAAGACGCCTCGGAAGAACATGCAGCTGACTTGGACCACTACATTGATTGTGATAACGCAAGATAGAAAAGGAAATTTGGCTTTCAAAGCATCACTTAGAATGCCTTTTCATCCAAACGACAGATAGCACACTCAACCGAGATGACGAAGCCATTCCCCCTATCGACACGCGCTGCCTACGTCATATTTTAAGGCCTGATAAACACTGTATCGGACGTCCTTGATCACATTGTGAATACGGCTGCCGCAACGGGAGCCAAAGCATCTTTTTGTGATCTTTTACTCGTGGGCGTCCTTCTTTCCACCTTTTATCATTTCGGCCTTTGCCCTGCATATTCCCCCTACATATCACTACACTATGTCATTCAAAATTAGGATTGATTGATTGATCGATTGATCGATTGATTGATTGATTGATTGATTGATTGATTGATTGATTGATTTTCAAGTGAGGATATCCTCAGAAGAGAGCGGAGTCACATGTGGGGTGGTGTTACCTTTCAAAATATGTAATGACATGCTGCAGCACGCAAGCGGTTCATTTTTGCCCTTGGGTTCACACTCAAAATTACCAGACTGCAATTGTGAAAAGCAGAACAGGAATAGCCAGGACAAGCACGGACAAGTGCCTGGTCGTCCCCGTCTTACGCTTGAAATCAAATCACTATGGAACACCGTATAAATAAGTGCCAGCTCGGTGTTTTAGCCCCAGGAAGGTTTCTGATCTCAATTTCCAGAGCAAGTCAAAAAGAATTGCACGCGCATTTTCTTTGTACTTCTGTGTATCTTCATTTTCTTCTTTACAATAATATTTCTTGCGCTTTTCGTATCTGTATCCGTCAACTCCTATTCAGAACGGCCTAATTACAAATTCTCATTCAACTTATATTTTGTCAAATTGATTTTTATACCCTGCTACCGCCTGGTTTCTGCTCAATTCCCCGGAATCAACTGCATTCTTTTCTCAAGGTACAACAAAGTAACTAACCAGCTTAATTAACAAACATAAGAATGGAGAGAGGAAACTTACTTTAGCCTCCGAGGTGGCTGAATAACCGTGTGACGCTGTTTAGCAAGAGGTCGCGGCTTCGATCATTGCCGCGGCAGCCGCAATCTGGTTGGGACGTAACGCAGGCACCCTCGTGTGCTGTGTGCGGTATAGAAATCCAGGTAATCAGACCTAAATCCGCAGCCCTCCACCACGGCGCCTCTCAAAACCTACACTGCAGTTCCGGGGCATTGATATATATATATATATATGGAGAAGTTGGAGAAGTATGGGAGAAGCCTTTGCCTTGCACTGGGCGTAACCAGGCTGATGATATATATATATATATATATATATATATATATATATATATATATATATATATATATATATCATCAGCCTGGTTACGCCCACTGCAAGGCAAAGGCTTCTCCGATACTTCTCCAACTACCCCAGTCATGTTCTAATTGTGGTCATGTTGTCCCTGCAAACTTCTCATTCTCATCCGCCCACATAACGTTCTGCACCACCTGCTACGCTTGGCAACCTTGGCATCCAGTCCGTAACCCTTAATGACCATCGGTTATCTTCCCTCCTCATTACATGTCCTGCCCATGCCCATTTCTTTTTCTTGATTTAAACTTAGATGTCATTACCTCGCGTTTGTTCCCCCACCCAATCTGCTCGTTTCATGTCCCTTAACGTTGCACCCATCATTCTTCTTTCCATAGCTCGTTGAGGTGTCCTCAATTTAAGTAGAACCCTTTTCGTAAGCCTCCAGGTTTCTGCCCCGTACGTGAGTACTGGTAAGACACGGCTGTTATACACTTATAAATTTTTACCATACATCATACCGAAAGCATCTCAGCCCATTCATATTCTTATTATTTCAGTCTCATGATCTGGACCCGTGGTCACTACCTGCCCTAAATAGATGCTTTCCCTTACCACTTCCAGTGCCTCGCTACCTATTGTAAATTGCTGTTCTCTTCCGAGACTGTTAAACATTAGTTTTCTGCAGATAAATTTTTAGACCCACCCTTCTGCTTTGCTTCTCCAGGTCAGTGAGCATGCATTGCAATTGGTCCCCTGAGTCACTAAGCAAGGCAATTTCATGAGGGAATCGCAAGTTGCTAAAGTATCCTCCCTTAACTCTTATCCCCATTTCTTCCCAATCCAGGTATCTGGATACCTCCTGTAAACACGCTGTGAATAGCACTGGAGATATCATATCTCCATGCCTGATGCCTTTCTTTATTGGGATTTTGTTGCTTTCTTTATGGAGGACTACGGTGGCTGTGGAGCCACTATAGATATATTTCAGTAGTTTTACATACGGCTGGTATACACCCCGATTCCGAAATGCCTCCATGACTGCTGAGGTTTCGACTGAATCAAACACTTTCTCACAATCAATGAAAGCCTTTGATTCAATCAATAAGAGTCGGCTATATTCCGCATCCGCACATTTCTCTATCACCTGATTGATAGTGTGAATATGATCTATTGTTGAGTAGCCTTTACGGAATCCTGCCTGCTCCTTTGGTTGACAGAAGTCTAAGGTGTTCCTGATTCTATTTGCGATTACCTTAGTAACTACTTCGTAGGTTACGAACAGTAAGCTGATCGGTCTATAATTTTTCAAGTCTTTGGCGTCCCCTTTCTTATGGATTAGGATTATATTAGTGTTCTTCCAAGATTGCGGTACGCTCGAGGCCATGAAGCATTGCGTATACAGGGTGGCCAGTCTTTCTAGAACAATGTGCCCACCATCCTTCAACAAATCTGCTGTTACCTGACCCTCCCCAGCTGCCTTCCACCTTTGCATAGATCCGAAGGCTTTCTTTACTTCTCCCGGCGTTAGTTGCGGAATTTCAAATTCCTCTAGACTATTCTTTCTTCCATTATCAACGTGTGTGCCGCTGGTACTGTATAAATCTCTACAGAACTCCTCAGCCACATGAACTATCTCACCCATATTAGTAATAATATTGCCGGCTTTGTCTCTTAACGCATGCATCTGATTCTTGCCCATTCCTAATTTCTTCTTCACTGCTTCTAGGCTTCCTCCGTCCCTGAGAGCATGTTCAATTCTATCCATAATATACTTCCTTATATCTGCTGTCTTACGCTTGTTGATTAACTTCGAAAGTTCGGCCAGTTCTATTCTAGCTGTAGGGTGAGACGCTTTCATACATTGGCGTTTCTTGATCAGATCTTTCGTCTCCTGCGATAGCTTACTGGTATCCTGTCTAACCGAGTTACCACCGACTTCTATTGCACACTCCTTAATGATCCCCATAAGATTCTCGTTGATTCCTTCAACACTAAGGTCCTTTTCCTGAGTTAAAGCCGAATACATGTTCTGTAGCTTGATCTGGAATTCCTTTATTTTCCCTCTTACCGCTAACTCATTGATCGGCTTCTTATGTACCAGTTTCTTCCGTTCCCTTCTCAGGTCTAGGCTAATTCGAGTTCTTAGCATCCTGTGGTCACTGCAGCGCACCTTGCGGAGCACGTCCACATCCTGTATGATGCCAGGGTTAGCGCAGAGTATGAAGTTTATTTCATTTCTAGACTCGCCATTCGGGCTCTTCCACGTCCACTTTTGGCTACCCGGCTTGCGCAAGAAGGTATTCCTTATCCGCATATTATTGTGCTCTGCAAAATCTACTAAGAACTCTCCCCTGCTATTCCTAGAGCTTATGCCAAATTCCCCCACTGACTTGGCCCCAGCCTGCTTCTTGCCTACCCTGGCATTGAAGTATATATATATATGTATATATATATGTTTATATATATATATATATATATATATATATATATATATATATATATATATATATATATATATATATATATATATATATATATATATAATATCAGTAAAAGGATCCTGAGAAGTGCCCCGCCTCTTAGGGCGACACCGCGCGCCGCTTCATCGTGCGGACAGTTATTCCTAACCTGAGCACCGCATCGTCGGCTCTCTGCACAGCCCAAAGCTGATGACGATATTCCGAGCTCTAGATGGTCGAGTTACATTTCTGTTCAGTGATGTCCTTATCCTTTCAGAACACGGGACACCACCAGAGCATGTTCTAAATTGCATGTCCCCCCGCAGCAAGGACACTGTGAGATAAAAACGTCCGGGAGTAAACAGTGCATGAAGGCTAAACTAGGATAAGAGCTAGTTTGAAGCATCGTGAGGGTTATAGCTTGAGGTATTGTGTGCTTTTTATGTGGTGGAGGAAAGATTCTTCTCCCCAGATAGAAATGTTTTGTGAATTCATTAAAGTTGAATAGAATGTCCCGGAACTCTTTGACATTGGACTGTGACAAGGCTCCTCCTATGCGGAGATTTAGTACGCGCGCCTTAGACTGGGCAACGTCATTGAGATTGGTGAGCGAGTCCAGATTTAGGCCCAATTGTGCCGGAAACCAACTAATCGTATGTGGAGTGATTGCCCTGTTCGTAAGAATACTATGGGCTTCTTTCGCCATGGACTGCCGCCCCTGACTGCCGATCGATAGGCTGTGTATATTTGCGTTCTGTTGTCCAAAAAGAACCAAAACAACAGCAACTTACTCCGCTTTAGAAGAAGTGGCCCCAGCCACCGAGATCTATTGTCACTACGGCAAAGTGAGATGAGCGGCCATATTGCGCCCCATCCGCAAAGCAGTCCAATTGTAGTTCGTCCTTGGTCTTCTTCAGGATCGCAATCGCCGTGGCCTTTCCTCTTTTTCCTGCGGGTGTACATTGCGAGTGATTCGTATAACGTAAATGCTTTCTTTTTGCTCGTCAGTAATTTGATGCCTTCTCTCTTCAGCATGTACTAGGGCATCCAGAATTCTCCTCCCCGCCGAAGATCAGAACAACCGAGCCAGTTGGGCCGATTCCTGTGCCTCGATAATCTCCTCCGTTGAATTGTGTACGCCCAGTTGATAGAGGCGTTCCGTACAAGCGGTTATATGGGTATATATATGTTGTGACTTGTGACGAAGAAGATCGGCAGGCTAAAAAGCCCCGTTGCCATCGCGTGGATCATACCCAGTTCGTTCACTGGCTGCGCCCTAGCTGCTGCTGCCGCGTTGGTCGCTGCTTCTCTAGGAACCGAATAAACCCCCTTTACAATTGGTGGAGGAGCTGGGTACATCAGGAATTCTGGAACTTCGCAACCGGACCCTAAAGCTTGTCTTCATTATGCCGGAAGAAGGACCACCGCAAGCACAACCCGTAGCCCCGGTGACTACCGTGGTCTGCCCCGGCCCGTTGCGTCAACGCGATCCACCCATCTTCAGCGGTACCGAAGACCATGACGTAGAAGACTGGCTCGCTGACTACGATCGGGTGAGCATCCACAACCACTGGGACGACACCAAAAAACTGAATTACGTATCGTTTTATTTGAGTGGTGTCGCCAGCGTATGGCACCGCAACCATGAACGTGATATCACGACGTGGACAGCCTTCAAAACTAACGTGACGGAAGTAACGCAACGTTTGCGCAGTCGTGCGCAACAGTGCGGGGACACATTTTCTAGTTATATAGAAGATGTTGTCCACCTCTGCAACCGCGTCGACGTCACAATGGCCGATGCCGAGAAGATCCGCCATATCTTAAAAGGCATTGAAGACGACGCCTTCCAGATGCTGTTGGCGAAAAATCCGGCGACAGTCTTTGAACTCGTCAGTCTCTGCCAAAGCTTCGACGAACTCCGCAAACAACGCATAGCCACCCACCAATCTCCTCCTCAGGCGACTTCAATGTCGAGCTTGGCTGTTTCCCCGGATAACACGTCGCTGCTGCTGCAGATCAAGGAGTTCGTCCGTGAAGAGGTGGCTCGTCAGCTTTCTCTTATTCCCCTTACACACGGCCAGTCGAATTCTCCGTTGGCGCCCGCTCTCCAATCTGTCATCAAGGAGCAGGTAGCCGACCACATTCCACCTTCTCTTCAGCAGGCTCCGGTTGCCGCTACCCTGACGTACGCCGAAGTCGCTTCGAGGCCTGCACCACAGACGGTCCCCTTCGCCCGCCTTTGCGCACGCCCGTATCCACTCCAGTCCGGCCACTGGTGCAGTCTGCACGACCACAATATCATTGGCGCACGGAAGACAATCGTCCGGTTTGTTTTTATTGTGGTCGTGCTGGACACGTAGCACGTCACTGTCGCCTGCTTACACCCAACGTCTCCAACAATGTGCGTCCATATGCGCCACGTTTGTGGCCGTCGATGTGGCCATCGAGACCACATTCTCCGGTTGCTGTTCAGCTTCTCCTCGCCGCCGCACCCTTTCCCCCTGGCACTGTCGGCGGAACCCTCTGCGCCAGGAAAACTAAAAATCGCAGTTGAGGAGGCGAGAACTGCGGTACCTGCGAAATGTATAAGGATTCACACTTCCCCGAAAAACGTTATTGAAGTCGCAATAGAAGGGACATTGACGCTAGCACTTGTCGACACCGGCGCTGCACTTTCAGCGATAGATGCCCGTATTTGCCGCAAGATAGGAAAAGTGACGACGCCGCTTTCTGGACTGTCTCTTCGAACTGCCAACGCGCAGCACGTCGAGCCATCCGGCGTCTGCACCGCTCGTGTCGTCATTCAGGAGGTCCTCTATATCATAGAATTCATTGTGTTGCCATCTTGTTCACACGACGTCATATTAGGTTGGGACTTTCTCTCCACACATCATGCTATCATTGACTGCGCCCGCGCCGAAATCGAGCTGTTTCAGTTTTCGGGCGATATTATCACTGACCAGAGGGACCCTTGTCACAAAATCACCGTTTCTGAAGACACCGTTATACCTGCCTGGTCTTCCGCCCTTGTCAGGATCTCTTGTGACTCTGTAGATGACGGAACAGCACTCTTCGCTCCGTCTGAACATTTAGTTCGCCACCGTTCACTACCACTGCCGTTCGCCGTCCTCGAGTTCAAAACTGGCGCCTCTATGATGTGCGTGTCAAACCCATCGGCCGAACCAATTACTTTACGCCGCCATGAAAGCCTTGGCAGAGCAGAACCCCTGGCCTCATCTTCAATATTTGACACGACGGACGACTCCACTTATCTTGCCGCTCTCGAGGCATCGCCTCCTCAGTCACTGCCACGTTCTTTTACGCCAGCTATTGCCAGTGACCTTACGTAGACGCAGCACGATGAACTTCTTCACTTGCTCGAAGGCTTCTCTTCTTCGTTTGACTGCCAAGCAACATCCCTCGGCCGCACAACGACTGTCTCGCACACCATCGACACTGGGAGCCATGCGCCCATTCGGCAGCGTCCCTACCGAGTATCGGTGACTGAAAGCCGCGTTATAAATGACCAGGTGAACGATATGCTGAAACGCGGTGTCATCCAGCCTTCTAGTAGTCCCTGGGCATCACCAGTCGTCCTAGTTAAAAAAAAAAGACGGCACCATACGATGTTGCGTGGATTATCGAAGGCTTAACAAGATTACCCGAAAGGATATATACCCGTTGCCACGTATCGACGACGCCCTTTACTGTTTGCAAGGTGCGGAGTTCTTTTCCTCTTTAGATCTCCGCTCTGACTACTGGCAGGTGCCCATGGCTGACGCTGACTGTTCTAAAACTGCGTTTGTAACACCAGACGGCTTGTATGAATTCACTGTAATGCCGTTCGGTCTGTGCAACGCGCCCGCCACTTTTGAACGCATGATGGACGGCATCCTGCGCGGCCTGAAGTGGCACACTTGTCTCTGCTACCTCGACGACGCTGTAGTCTTTTCTCCTGATTTTCCAACCCATCTTTGCCGTTTACATCAAGTTTTGACCTGTCTCCGGAATGCTGGGCTCCAGCTTAACTTAAAAAAAGTGCCTATTTGCAGCTCGAAAATTGACTATATTAGGCCATGTTGTCTCCAAAGAAGGCATCCTTCCTGATCCTGCTAAACTTCGCGCCGTATCCGAATTCCCGAAGCCCACTAACTTAAAGGCACTACGCAGCTTCATTGGCCTATGCTCCTATTTTCGACGTTTTGTTCGCAATTTCGCTACTGTGATCGCACCACTAAACCAACTCCTACAAGGCGACAATGAACTTTCTGCTTGGTCGGAAGCCTCCGATGATGCCTTTACGACTCTTCGTTGCCTACTCACGTCTCCGCCGATCTTGCGCCATTTTGATCCAAACGCACCTACAGAACATTCATTCATTCATTCTAAACAACTTTGTTCTCCGCCATGGCGCACCCCGTGAACTGCTAAGCGATCGGGGTCGCGTATTCTTCTCGTACGTCCTGCAGTCACTCCTATCTGAATGCCAAATTATTCACCGCACTACTACTGCTTATCATCCACAAACCAATGGCTTAACAGAACGATTCAACAGAACTCTTGGTGACATGCTATCAATGTATGTTGCGTCTCACCACTCCAACTGGGATCTTGTACTTCCATTCGTCATATACGCCTATAACACTGCCTCTCAAGCCACTACCGGATTATCACCATTCTTTCTGCTTTACGGCCGCTTTACAGCCACCATCCCTCCAAGTACCGGCCAGACCCTGCTGAGTGCTCACCTGTTTCTACGGTCGCTCAGTACGTCGAGAAATGCCGACAATGGGCCCGTTCTTTGACGTCTGCTCAACAGTGCCGCCAAAAAAAAGCGCCATGACCTAAGCCCACCCCCTCAACCCTTCCCTATAGACTCACTCGTGTGGCTTTGGGTACCGCCTGTTGCTGCCCCTGGCCTTTCGTCCAAGCTCCTCCCGAAGTACCACGGGCCCTACCGCGTGGTTGCGCAACCATCACCTGTTAATTACGTGGTCGAGCCCGTGTCACCATCTCCCGATCTGCGTCGTCGGGGACGAGAGACTGCGCACATTGACCGGCTGAAGCCATATTACGATCCTCTCACCTCTTCCTAGATCGCCAGGATGGCTACGCTTCAATTCCTGGGGTGATTGTAACAAAGAAGATCGGCAGGCTAAAAAGCCCCGTTGCCATCGCGTGGCTTCTCTAGGACCCGAATAAACCCCCTTTACAATATATATATATATATATACTGGCAAAGTGGTGCGAGTAAGCGCAGCCTTGTCTCGCTTAATAAATGGTAAGGCCCTTCATTAAACTGACCATCTAATGTGGGTTGATACATATTTCAAAAGCACACAGGTCCTCTAATTGAAAAGTTCCTGATATTGACCGCATTCTTTGATTTACCCAGGTTTCTTGGATTTGGCCATTTAGTACGCATGAGTACGTGTTAGCTTATTCAAAATAAGCCGTTCCAGAATGTGCATCTACAATTGTGGCTCAAGAATTACATAAATGTTAAATGCAGCAGGATATGCACCGAGTTTCTTTGTGCAAATATCTGCCATAACCACTCTTCCTTCGCAAAGTGATATATTGGCTTTGTCTTATTATTTCTTTTACTTACAAAACGATACAGGAGTCACCACATATTTTCATGCCCTCCTAAATGGGGACTTAGCTGAATGCGATCATTACTTTTTTGCTTTCAGCATCTTTCCGAATCTTGCATGACTAAATGCGGGAATTTGGAGGTGTATTGAAGCTTATAACATTTTCCTTTATTAAATTAAATCGCAGTTTCGCCGGTAAAGCTAAGTACTGATCGCTACAGTCATATGATAGACAGCTGTAAAAAGCATAGTTGTTTATCAGCGATGAAACGATGGAACAAAAGAGCGCTAGAATAGAAAATGCTATGCGTAATGGTAAGAGACAGGAAGAGAGTGGTGTGGATAAGCGAGCAAATGAGGATAGCCGGTATTCTAGTTGACGTCAAGAGAGAAAAATGAAACAGGGCACACAACGTAATCAATAGGCAAGAAAACCGCTTGAAAATCAGACTTTCAGAATAGCTTCCAATGTGTGGGAAGCGCAGTTGAGGATCGCAGGATATTATGTGGACTGATTAAATAGGGAAAGTTGCAAGTCTAAGTTGGAATCAGCCAGCGCAAGGCAGTGGTAATTGGAGATCGCGGGGACAGGCATTCGTCTTGTATTGGACGTAAGAATAGGCCTGATGATGATGATACTAAGTAAGGTTAGTAGATTTATAGGTTTATCGGCCACATAATATTTTGTGAGTATTCCCTTAGCCTTACCATATAATTTTACAAGCATGGTGTAACGTGCGCGCAAGCAGACATGGACACATCCCACTCAATGACCATGAACACTCGCTGTCAAAATGCTGGTGTGGTGAAGAGCGGCGGCAGCAGCAGTGGGTGAATTCCGTTACGTGCTGCCTCGCGCTTCAACGAGAAGCAAGCAAGCGATAAGAAAGCGCACAACAAGCTATCAGCCATCTCGGGTTGCCTAGTGTTTGCACCCGCTTCAGATTACCTCCAGTATAGAGTGTGTACGGCCATGCTCAGCCACGCCATGCACCATACCACCCTTCTAGGCTTAGCCTCCCACCTACAGCAGGCGGCGGATGGCCACGATCTTATCACACTTCGAACCTCAAGGTGACGTCGACGTCAGCACTGATGCCAACCATGACGACGATGCCGAAGACGACGGCGATAATTTGCCTGGAGGGCCCATAGAATTGCCATCACAATAAAATGAAAAGGAAAGCGCTGTCGCCTGACAAAGCCTCCGTTGTAAAAGTAATAAATGGACGATAAAACAAGACGTCATTTAGAAGGTGAGAAAATAGCGCACCAAATACTAAACGCAAGTTCAACGCTACAAAATATTACTCACACAGCTATTAGCTGTAACTTAGTGGCCATAAACCATCACTAAGCTTTTGTTTGTTGTTCTTGTTGTCATGTTGCTTTTCGCGATGGTGATGGCACTTTTATTTTCTCCTGTAAAGCATGCTTTGCCAACGGCAATTGCGCTCTAGGGGCAAGTGCTGATGTGTTTAGCAAATGCGCTATTTATACGCGTGCCCAGCTTACGTTAACCAAGTCGTTAAAAAATGTTTTAAGAAATACGCGTTAAGGTAATATTTTAGGAACGGAAATGTTCCGCTGTCCGTGGCTTGGTGACCGAACTCCACGAGTTTTAAGATCGCATCTTGCACCGTGCTTTCTAAACTTCTTAACTTTTTATCTTGGACAAGTCGGCTAACGTTAACCCGGACGCCCTAAATACTCTCTGTGAATGGCATGAATAACAGCTTGAAAATATTTCGTACAATCTACCCTATGAAATACGCTTTCGTCAGTTTGATGTGACTCACTCATTTGGTACTCTGGGTAATGTCAACAAACCGCAAGCCTACAGGTGCCCTTGTTATCGAGCACTATTGCCCCCGATGTAGCCAGCGGACCGTAAGCGAGTGCTTAAGCCAGCAGTGTACTTCCAGAACGGCGGTGACCACGCGACGAGGTGCGGGAATACCCGCAGTCCTGTTGTCCTTTCTCCGTGCTACCTTTGTCGCCTCTCTTCCGCTTGACCAGAGCAGCAGATCCGGATGCGCAACGTCTTGCTCGCTTCTTCTTTATATATAGTGCATGCGAGGCGCGTGACCGGCTAGGGGACGTTTTCTTTGTTTATTATTCTCAATTGTTTGTGCATTTTGCACCATTTCGTTCTTATACTGTGCACAGTGGTTGTTTTTTCGTGCTTCGCTTATTCTTTCCCTGCACTGTGAGCACTCCGCGGCTTCTGCTGTAGGAGAATACATCTGTGATGTGGCACCTCGCAAATTGGGGTGCGCACCTCGGCGTCGTTTACGCGCCAGTGCTTTCGAACCCTGCGTAATGAAGAGCTGCACCAGGGCTGCGAGCCTCTCTCTTTCTTTCTTTCTCTACCCTTGCTCCTTCCATTCCTGGCCGGCGGGGGGCCCGCGAATGGAAGAAGGCGCGCTCCAGGATGTCCGGCGTCACTGGCAAGCCACGGGCCACCGGTGCGTATTTAGAAGTGCGTGGAACCGAAGCCACGAGAGCCCACGGTAGCAGCAGTGATCCGCTCTTAGCCAGCTTGAGAGCGACATGATGGCGCTGCGTCATTTTTAAGTGCGAGCTGGTTCTTAATCCCTCCCGGAGATGTTTAGCGGTTGGAGTCTGCAACTGAACTAGAGTTGCTTTATGTCCGACAAACGCGAACAGGAATAGAAGAGGAAGCAGTCTGAAACGAAGACATGGACTACGAAAATAATGAGTAGAAGAAATATTTTCTCTCAGACAAGAGGCGGGACGGAATACATGCCCTGCTGAGAGGCTATAGCTGAGAACCGAGTGCATGAGCGATAAAAAATAGTTTACGTAGAGCGAATATTATTTATGCATGGTGCAAAGCGCGCACATGCGGAGAAGTGGCGGGGGGGGGGGAGGGGGAAGGGGGCCATACAATATGGAATTTTGTTTCGTAGGTACAAGTATTAATGTCAATTAGGTGCTAAGCGAAAACAAGAAAGCAGCGATTAAACAACGGTAACGTAGATGTGTCGGCGACAAAGATCTGTATTCTTGCACTGAAACAGCGCTTAAAAAAAAATAAGATCGCGAAGCCCTTGGTGCGCTACAAGGGCTTGCCTTATTTAGACTGCATTTCCGAATAGTATTTCAGGAAGCCCTACTGAGCGTTATCTATTTCTGCAAAGCGCTGTATAGTAGAAAGCACGTGCTTTCTGGTTCCGTAGATTAGTGTAGAATACAAAAAGAAACAACCAGGAAAGCCCTGTCACCGCAAAGTGTGCCACTTTCTTGCATAGTCATAATGACGCCAGTAGACACAGCGTTGTGATCGCGTAAGTCAGCAAAACGGTTGCGTGCGATTACCGGAGTTCTCCGCTGTTCATCCCGTGATTACACTGCTGGAAAGGTATGTTCAAGCGCACCATTTATGCTGTAGAAACAGACCTGTGGAACATTGCTTTGGGCGTTGAAAGTGTTTGTTTAGATAACCAAAGAAAAGACGGGGAATGCGGGAGATGGAAATTGAAGACGATGAGAACAAATTGGAGGACGCTTAAGCTTCGCCATCAAGAGTGGAACGTGATAGCGTTCCCGTCGACCCGCCAAGCGGTGTAAGACAATGGGCTATGGCACAGCGACTACGCGCCCCGCATCGGACGCGGTGAGCGTCGAGCAACGCAGCGTTCGGCGCGGCAATGAATGGTGCACCTGAGCAAGCGACGCACGCCTGAGCCTTAGAAACAACTCGTTTCTAAGGCAACACCGCATTCACTAGAGGCGCTTTAGTACCGCTTTGAAGCGTCGAACTTGTGGCTGAGTGGTAGTGTCTCCGTCTGCCACTCCGGAGACCCTGGTTTGATTCCCACCCAGTCCATCTTGCAAGTTGTTTTTTATTCGTGAAATGCCTGCTGGGATTTATCGCTCACGGCCAACGCCGCCAACGCCGACGTCGACACCGACGCCGACGACACCGGCTTTTCTGCGACACGAGCTCCTTAACGCTATCGCGTTAAAACGTGAACAAGGTGAATGATGGAGCCTACGTCGCCTTGAAGCATACGTCGCCTTGAAGAAGACAAGTCCTCTAGTCGAAACGTTGGCTCCAGCATTCACCTTGTTCACGTTTTCCTCTTCATTTAGATAAGCATTTCATGACTGCATTAAACTCCATTAGTGAAATATTTTACTCCTAATCATAGTCCCAGAAATGTAATTTCCGGGAAACAGATCCTTTGTTTCGAATTGTAGACTCCGGCGGATGTATCCACAAAAAACCCGCAATTCTGACATTCCAACTGATCTTCACTGAGCAAATGAAAAAGGAAGTTAAGAAATACTCGGAAGTGTGAAGCGGCCTTCATTCTAAGTGCATTCATAAAATATTCACCTCCTCTAATGATACTGGAAAGAGTGACGTAACGACATCCGCTAACTGGCATGGAACTTTCAGAATTCGTCCCAGCTTACAATCTCAGAATAAATATTGGCATATCGGCTCACAGACATTCATAAAACTTATAGTTGGAACATCTGCTCTTGCTATCACACTGGCTTCCCGGCACGGAAAGTGTTGACGCATTCTTCTGTTACCACCTTCAACATAATCGCTGCCAGACGTGGAAAACTGACAATGCAAACCAACCAAGCCAGAGAAACTTAGTGCCTATGAAGGTTAACCCAACACGTTTTAGAATGTGCTGTTTGCATGGCATACGTATAACGTAAAACTATTTTCAACTTTTCTATTACGATTCCACAATCAGCCCTCCGCGATTGGTCAAAAACTTTTTGGGACTACCCGCACTTCACCTGTCTGTCACGCGACGTCACGAAAACCGCGATAGCTCCCCATCTGATGTGACGTGTACACACTGATCATGCATGATTTGACTGAACAAAAGAAAAATAGTAATTTCTGATTTGACACCTTTTCGCCATTTGTCCTCGGCTAGCGGTCAAAAGTTTTCGGGCTGCACCCACTTCACCTGCCTGTCACGCGACGTCACAAAACCACAAAAACCCACCGCGTCAAAATGATGTGCACGCCTTAAAGATGCATTAATTTGCCGAACAAAGCTGAATTTTCTTCTGAATAGGCGCAGGCTGCCTCGTTCCGAATGGAATAAAAGTTGGCTGGCGCCGATCGCTCAGGCAATGGCTACACTCGCACTTGCCGGATAGCGTGGGTTTATTTGCGTATAATAAAACTTTTTGCGTGGTCGTGTAACGTTTTCAAGCACTTTCGGCACGTCTATGACCTCGTTCTGCCAACTCTTCTTTGCTGAGGATCCGTTTTAGCGACATTCTTAGGCTTTGTTGCATACGGAAGCGATGTTGGACCACTCACCACAAGCTATGTAAGGGAAATCGGACCAATCAGAGACGCCGGCACCACCCTCTTCATCCGCTTATCGATATTCAGGGCAGTGGCTCGACCCCATCGAATCCCCCTCCGCTTAAGCGTGCTCCTCGCCTCTTGACAGCTGATTGGATAAGAAAACCCGCTCAGTCTAGGCAACGTCATTTGTTTTTCAAGAAAACAAAAGGTACCTTCCGCGAACGAGGAGAGTGTTTGATGGGTCTGTTCAGACAACCCTGCGGGTGACCTCCCGATGCTTACGTCGATGGTTAGGCAAACCTGACGTCAGGAGATTGGAATAGAAACATATTGGAATAGTTATACGCTATAAGGCCCGAGAACTAGTAATCAATATTGTTTGAGATATTTCACGTTCTCATTCTATACCTGATTACTGAAGAACGCTGCTACTCTCACAAAAGTGCGCATAATGAAAGCGCGCGCCGCGTATCCGCAAAGCCAGCAAAGGAGTACGTCGGCTTTCGACAGCTTCGACAGAAGCAGAGAGCGCATACGCCGCAGACAACCGGTGCGATCAACGGAGACTAGAAACTTCTACAAGATACGCGAAGAAGAGAAAGCGCGAGGGCGCGTGCCGAAGCACCCTCTCTGGCCTCGATACACGGCGAGCATAGAGAGAGGGGAGGGCGACAGCCCTGGCGTGCGCCAACGGATAAGTCACCATCTCCCTCGAAGACCTTCCAGTGGCCGCGCCCGAAAACACGAGAAATGTCTAGAGTACTCCCAGGCTTTCTTCATGCTGTGGGAGAACGACTCCATCAGAAAGTTCGAGAAAGGCCTGCGGAGGCTGTAAAAGCGCCGTTGTGGAATTAGAGACTATCAGAACGCGCCGGTGAAAAGACGTGACGCGTAGGCCGACCGCCTGCAGAAGACGGGGATTCCCCAACAAGCTGGCCGACAAGTTTCTCGAGTGTCTGCATTTTCAGAAGAAGTTCCTTCTTCGAGATCTGCCTCGAGCTACACCGAGGACGTCTCGCTCAAGGCCAACACGGGGGAGTATGAGTGGACACTTGGGGCTCCTATTACAGCGAAGCTGTCTGTGCCTAGGCGAAACGCTCGTGGTCCGACCCCAGAAACCCTACTGCAGGGGTATTACATGTTGTTCCGGGGGGGGGGGGGGAGGGTAGCGGTTATGAGCTATTGCGTTCGTCTTGCGTGACGGACGGACGGACGAATTTCTCCTTGGTTAGGCAATGAAATCCTAAAGCATTTAAAACATATACATAGCTACACATTACAGCGAAGCTGTATATGCTTACGCAAAACACTCGCAGTCCAACCACAGGAATCATCCGGCGGAAGGTGCGGCGGGCCGTTGGCTACGCCGATAGCGACGTTGTTTCTCTCTCCCAGCAGAGCGCGCGCTCAGCAATCTCTCTCCGACTTCGGGATAGGTTCGAAAATGGGTTCCTGTCTTTTATTAAAAGAAATGTGCGGCCCTGCTGTGTCGCTTGGTAACTACAGTGCATTATCGACTCATAAATATTATGTTTAACGCATTATGAAACACAAATGCGTAACATAATTCAGAATGACTTTGGTGAACCCGCTGGATTAACACAACGAATCACTGCTCATTGCACCTCTACAGGATGGCGATTATGCAAAGCCGAACGTGCGGCATTTTAAATAAACAATGTGATAAGCCCAAGCCAAACCTGCGTGTAACCGCATTAAGAAACACAAAGATGGAACCTATAATTGAAAAAGAGTTTAATAAAGCGTCGGAATTAACCCAGCGATAAACACTGGGGCCGCACATTTCAGCTTCGCTGGTTTACCATCTGTACGGGGCGCGTGGGCGGTATGGCATGGCATGGCAAGAACTTTATTTTAGTCCAGAGAAACTAGGGTCCGAGGGCACAAGCCCCCGGGCTATGTTGGTGGCTCCGCCCACGTAGGCACCGGTAGGCCAAAGGCTTTCCCGATGTCGTGAGCTCTCCGGACGGCCAGGAGTTGATCTTGGAGGACATCGCTGGATATGCGCCGACTCCAGTCCTCCTCGCTGTTGAGATCCGAAGCCCTTTGGTTGGGGCACAGCCAGAACATATGATCAAATAGACACGGAGTGTGTCCGCAACTTTTACATTCCGCGGGAAAGTCCCGGTCAATTTTGTTAAGCACAAAAGGTGTGGGATAAGATTTAGTTTGAATCATTCTTAATGTGACTGTCTGAGCTCGGTTGAGCTTCTGATGGGGGGGAGGAAAAAATCTCCTGCCGTCCCTATAATGTGAGGTGATCTCGTGAAAAGTAGTAAGTGGGTCTTTGTAGGAGCCGCAGTCATCCTGGAGCAGTTCCTGATCTGATGCGCGGCATGTGAGATCTCGCACAGCAGAGTGAGCTTGCTCGTTAGGATTGCAGCCACTGGGGCTGACCGAGTGGCTCTGATGAGCCGGAAACCAGACTAGGTGTGAGCTATCCAGTTGGTCGTAATTATCAGTATTAATACTGTGTTTAAGTAACTTGTGTGCTTCCGCTGAGATGAAGCCGGCTGAGTAATTCCTAATAGCTGTACGGGAATCGGAGAAAATTGTGGAGCCTCTCCTCATTGTAATTGCAAGTGCTATGCTTGCTTCTTCGGCGGCATGAATGGAGCTCGTTCTTAGTGACGCCGCACTTATTAATTTACCGCTCTCATCGACCACGGCAATAGCGTAGCGGTTGCCCGATCCATAACGAGTCGCATCGACAAAAAGAGCTGAGCTGTGTTGTTGGTGCAGTTTACCCAGAATGCATTTGGCCCTGGCGTCCCTTCTGCCTTTGTTGTACACAGGATGAATATTTCTAGGTATGGGGTCCACAACTAATTGTGTCTCCACCTCCTTGGGTATTTTGAGCTTAGAGACGTCTCCTCCTCGAGGCAGTATTCCGACTTCATCTAGAATTTTACACCCTGACTTAGTGTTGGAGAGTCTTGCAATTTGTGACATCGAATGCGCCTCAATGAGCTCATCTATAGTGTTATGCAGTCCTAACTTGTTGAGGAGTTCGGTACTCGTTCCATGCGGGAGTCCCAGAGCCCTTTTGAGTCCGGAGCGTATAAGTGCGTTTAGCTTAGCCTTCTCTCCTTTTCCCCAGTTCAGGTATGATGCAATGTACGTCACATGACTGATGAAAAATGCATGATATGCTCTGATGAGATCGTCCTCCTTGAGGCCTGCATTTCGGTTTGAAACCCTGCCCAGGAGCTTTAAAGTACTGTTGGCCTGACCTGTGAGACGGTTCAGGGCTGTAGCGTTACAGCTCCTTGCGTCAATGAGAAGACCCAGAATTTTTATTTGCTCTACTCTGGGTATGACCCGTCCTGTGTTGTCTGTGATTTTTATTGGCAGAGTTTCTAAAGGCACAAGGTTTCTAACACCTTGTCTCCCCTGTCTAAAAAGCAGCAGCTCAGATTTACTAGGTGATAGCCTGAGTCCGGTGCCCTTAAGGAAGGATTCTGTGGTGTCTACCGCTGCCTGTAGTGTCTGCTCTACTGCTGCGAGTGACCCCCTTGGGACCCACACTGTGATATCGTCAGCGTATATGACGTGCCCCAAGCTCGGAATTTTGGACAATTCCTCCGAGAGCCTGTGCATGGCAATGTTAAAGAGGAGTGGGGACAATACTGAACCTTGTGGTGTGCCGTTGTTGCCTAAATTGTATGGACCGCCTGTGACTATCCCGAGTTTGACCCGAGCTGTCCGATTAGCTAGAAAGGACCTCACATAATTGTAAAAATTGCTTCCCAGGTTCAAGGTTGAGATTTCATGTAGGATATGTTTATGTGCAACCGTATCAAATGCTTTGTTAAGATCCAGACCCAGGATGCCCTTTACGTCCCTGCTAGGGTCGTCAATAATAGCCCGTTTGATCATGAGCATGGCGTCCTGTGTGGATAATGCCTTCCGAAAGCCTATGAGATTGTGCCTGAAAAGCTCCTGGTTTTCTATGTGTTCTATTATCCTGTTATGAATAGCATGTTCGGCTACTTTGCCAATACAGGATGTAAGTGATATGGGCCTGAGGTTCTCCTTTGTTAGTGGTTTCCCGGGTTTCGGTATAAACGTCACCTTGGCCTCCCTCCATTCCGGTGGGACAGTGCCGGATCTCCAGTGACTATTAATTTTGACCGTGATTATGTCTATGGCATCATCATCCAGGTTTCGCAAAAGTTTATTTGTGATGCCATCCAGACCCGGGGCAGATCTCCCATTTAAATTAAAAAGTACATGCCTTACCTCAGCTGCAGTGAAGTCACTGTCCAAGTCCGGTTGCGATATTCCGGAGTAAGGTTCGCTTACTTCTTCTTCGTTTTCATATTCATCTTTAAGTGGCAGGTACATGTGTGCGAGGTCGTTTGCGACCTCTCTTGCTGTCCGCCCTATAGCTATCTGTTTATTGACGAGTCTGTTTATGGCGAGGTTTGTAGTACCTCTGGAGAGCTTGTCATTAAGTAGGCTCTTCAATAGATTCCATTTGCCTCCTCTGCGCAATCTGCCGTCTGTTTCTGAGCAAGTTTCGTCCCATTGTTGACGTGAAAGCTGAGCCGCGTATGTCTCGATATCACGATTAACTTGGGCAACCTTGGCTCTAAGTCTTCTATTGAGTCTGTGACTCTTCCATCTGGTTAGGAGAGAATTTTTCGCTTCCAGCATGTGAGCTAGCTTGGAGTCCATTTTTGGGACTTCGATTTCTGTTGAGACTGCTTTAGTAGCTTTCTTAATCGTTGCCTTTAGTTGATCTAAGAGCTCCTCATAAGATTCGTCATCTATGCTGGTTTCCTTACGCAACTTACGGAAGAGATCCCAGTCCACATACTCATATTTCCTTAGTGGTGGTGGTTGCGTCTGTAAGATGACTTCAATTATGTAATGATCACTTCCTAAATTCTCCTGCAGATTGTCCCATGAGCCTTCAATTCCCCGAAGGAATGTAAGATCGGGGGTTGTATCTCTGGTAGTAGAGGTACCAGTTCTCGTGGGGAAGTTAGCATCTGTAATAAGAGCAAATTTTAATTCACTTGCCGTGGTTGCTAAATTAGTACCCTTGACGCTCTGATGACCATAGCCCCATTCTTTGTTAGGAGCGTTGAAGTCCCCAGCCACTACAAGTGGGGCTGTATCTGCCTTACTGGAAATGCGGCCCAAGAGGGTCTTAAAATCCCTTTTCCTATCTTGCGGAGAGCTATAAACGTTAGCTATATACACGTTAGCTGCTTTTTTGTTCTTCAGAATGAGTTCAATCATTTGTGCTTCTAGACCAATCTTGTACTTGGGAAGCTCGTGAGTTTCATAGGAGGTACCCTTTCGAACCAAAGTCGCTATTCCCCGACCCCCTGGAATGGTCAAGGTTTCGGAGTTGTAACCCGGTAGAGAGATATCCTCCTTAGCTAGTGTTTCCTGTAAGAGAATAACGTGCGGCTTAACTTTGGCCGATCTAATAAGCTGCTGCAGGGGAGCCTTGCGCCTTCGGAAACTCGCACAATTCCACTGCCATATTTTAATGTTATTGTTGTCGTTTGAAGCCATTATGATACCACTGGTTGATTGCCCGAACCCCTAGAGTCCGCGCTCGGGCTGCCGTTTGTGCCTCCGTGGACTGCCGATGCAGCCGCTGCGCTTGCCTTTGCCTTAACTTTGGGCCTTTCTAGTTGACCCACTCGAGCATCTAGATTAGTGATGAGCTCCATGATTTTCGCCAGAGTCCTGTCTATTGTGGCTAACCTTGCGGCTATTCTGACTTTTTTGTTCTTGGGGGGTGCCTCACTCTCTCCCATCTCCTCTGCCTCAGAGGTTTCTAAATCTTCTTCCTCTGTTTCGCTAATGGGAACGGGGTGGGGGGCTTTACGTTTAGGTTTGCCGGCCAAGGGTTTTGGAGCCGTTGTGTCCATCTGACTACGGGGTGTTTCGGACCTTTCTTTAAAGGATTTGAAAGCCTCCCTGAGCTCAGACAGTTCTTGCCTTAATTTCTGGTTTTCTGATTCTAATGCCAATATTCGGGGATTTGACTCACGTTCCGGCTGTGCCCTACCATTAGTACTCCTGGACCTTGCCCTTGTCGGTTGTGCTGGTTTCCCAAGGCCTCCGTTCTTGACTCGATCGGCCCAGGTTGCTCTTGGGGTCGACTGTGAACGGGACCTCGATCTTGACCCAGGTCCTCGGGGTTGCGGGTCAACACCAGAAGATTCTCCAGAGCTGGGTTGTCCTCTGGATCGAGAACGCCCCCTGGAGCGGGAGCGCCCTCGTGAGCTGGAGCGTCCTCTCGTGCGAGAGCGCAAGTTGGCGTCGTTTTCTAGCATGACCCCTTTGCGCTGGGAATTGTTGCTGTCTTCAATGTCTTCGGCCACCTGTGTACAGCGTGCTTGCTGTCGTTGGCGCCTACGACGCCTTTGCCTCACAATGTAAGGCATCTGGAATCTTCGGCTGCATTTTCGGTCCCCAGTTGGGTGTGCGCCACCGCAAATAGCGCACTTGGGATCGCAATGATGATCTTCAGGTGGGGAAGTGATTCCACAGCCCCTACACTTTCTAACACTTGCCGGATTGGGACACACGTCGGATCTATGTCCGATTTCACCACAGCCGTAGCACACATCTATCTGTCGTCGGTAGAGATAACAGGGCATGAGTACGTTACCACAAATAACGTGGTTTGGCACTCTTTGTCCTTCAAAAAGTACCACCACCGTTGTAGTCTGCTTGATCCGACGTACCTCGACGAGGCCCGGATTTCGGTGATTGACGAAAAGGGTTTTCAGTTCCGCGTCGCTAATGTCCAGGTCGATACCGCGAACAACACCCTTACATGTATCTTCTCCTGCTGCGGTGTAGGCCGCCACTTCGAAGGGTCCATCCCTCGTATGGATCTTGCGTACCTTGGCGTAAGCTCTTGCGTTTTCTTCCCGCGGAGTTGATACCACCAAGATGTTCTGACAGCCGTTCGTGACAGCGTGGGCGGTGCTTATTCATTATGTACTGTACGTGTTGAACTCTTAGTGCTTGTCGTTAATTAGTTTCCAGAGTTTTGTAAAAGCCCATCTCAATTGCATTGTGATATGCTTAGCCGAAGTGTGCGTGTGTGAATGTAACAGCCTTATTTGAAGGATTTATTTTGTTCAGTTTTGACAACTCTGGGCTCTGACTCGGTCTTTGGAGCGCAACCGGCATTCGCTGGCGGACCAGAAGGCATCTTATTAATTGTCTGTGCTTTCGTGGCGTTAGTTTCAGAGGCTGATTAGTCGGATTTGAAATTTGGCCCGGCGTTGGCGCTTCGTTCACGGGGTGTGGGACAGCTACTATAGAACATAAGCATATACGGCTCGTAAACATGCACTGAAGATCACAACATAGGACTTGAAGAAACACGAATGGGCATCAAATCCGTGCTTTCCTGCTCTACCGCACAATTATGTAGGCCCCAATCTAGAACAACATGTCTAGTTCAAGGAATAATGCTCTTGTCAGAACGCTACGTCGCGTCAAGCTCAAGTCGTTTTCACCTTTGTTCAATACTTATCACGGAAAACAATTGGGCTTGATTTTTAATAACAACAATAAGAACAAATAAAAGCACAAGTGATATGAATTGCTTATCTGAATGAATCTGGTAAACTATGATGAATGAGTGTTTCATTCTCTTTGTGAAATTCTAGACTGTGTAAAAATCGCATTGCTTTCCAGGGTTTGATTGTCACATACTCCTAAGATTGGATGCTTTGTGACGTCTGCAGTTCAAAGGATGCTTCGCCTCCGCCGCCTTGGTCACGAATGGGGCTATCCAACACTCCAAGTGACACGCTTAGCACACACCCACACAGGCCAACTAACCGAGATACGTTATCAGAACATAGCAACGTACACGACAGCCGGAGCTTGCTGGTTCAGGTGCGACCAGCGGCAAATTGTATTTTCTTCCGCTCTCATAGCGCATTCATTTTTTTAATTAACACATTTGGACAATTAAGCACTATTTCTAATTATTTCTTTAATTCTATTCAAGGCAATATACTCATTCCTCCGTGCTTTCCGTGTTTTAATTGTCTGTTGAACCCAGCTTTGGCTCTTAGTCGGGGAACAATAGAGCGCGTAGATTCTAAAGGAGGTGGACAAGCGACCATTGTGCCCTTGAACAAAGAAGGGACGCAACTCTATCATTGTTGCTTTGCAACATAAACAAGAACGACAACGTAGGCTGTAGCGCTGGATTCAACATGCAGATAAAGTAGGCCATGGTAGTCGGATCTTTTGTCTCGAGCATTGAGCGATTGTGCGCTCGCGCTCTCGGCCAGCAGATGTGCGTTGCTCAATCGCCAATCAATTTACATTATAAAAGACCGCTCGTCGTGTTCCATCGAGAAAAGGGTTCGTGGCGGTTCTCCAACAGCGTGGCTCGTGTGTCACTGCATGCTCGCGTTTGTGTATGTATTTTATTAAAGCGGAAGCATTTTTTGGCGAGTACCCCAGCCCCGTCACGAGAGAAGTGTAGTGCCTTGTATCTACACACAAAAAAGCTTAATTTGCGAATGCATTTAATCGTTATAGAAGTGAAAATGTTGATAATTGGTAACTTTATAAGCGATAAGAACAAAATCAAACCCCACCGTCCCCCCGCACCCCCCAATAAATATATAATATTCACAAGGATATATTGGGTATGGTATGGAACGCTATATTCAGGTCCTTCAGGACGGGCTAGTTTCCTAGCCCAAAGCATTTGAAGTAGTGCGAGGAGTCCTACTTGAAATTTAGGGGTGGGAAACCTTGAAATTTGCTGCAGGCCAACTTGAAATTTGCAAGAGGGCCAACTTGAAATTAGGTGGTGGCCGAACCTGTCATTTATGGGTGGGCCAACTTCCCTTTTATGGATGGGCCAACATAAACTTGGGGGTGGGCCAACTTAAATTTGGGGATGGCCAAATTGAAATCTGGTGGTAGCTCAACTTGAAATTTGGAGGTGGGCCAACTTGAAATTTCGGCATACGCTTGCAGCATACTTAGACAACTCCAGTAGAGTTTCTGCATTCTTTTTTTTTTCGCAGGCGGTTACGCGTGGACAAAAGGCGACGGCGATGGCGACCGCTGACGTTCCCTAGTCCAAAATTATGTCACTGTTTAGTGAGCGTCATTGCCTTTAAGCAGTTTCTAGCACAAAGACTTTATTCCGCAGCTGTTCACTTGCAAGCCTACAATTGTATTGCCACGACTCGCAGGTATCAACTGCACAGGGAACATCTTATAAACCTGAGGGGACTACAAGCAAGTTCTAAGTGCTGTGTGCTCTGGGCCCCGAAAGACAACGACATCTTCACATGCAATATCAACGGGATATGGACTTATGAACTAGATTGTGTGAGTGGGAAATGTCTGATTTAAGGATATCTGTAGGAAGCTTCATGCCTGTTAAGAGTTATGTGCAATGCTTTGTGATATACGCGTCGCCCGACAGGTCACCTGACGGTGCACATTCTCTAAGTGCATACATATTGTGCAGCCTCCCAGTTTGCAACGTTGCCCACAACGATATACATGAAATGCATGTCCTAGCCATAGCCTTAATAAGATTCAGGATATCTCGTTTTTGGTCAATTACGGCCTACATAGTAAAATAAATTATGTGTAGAGGAGCTTGGCTAAACTAAGGAATGCTTGTGTGAATCACAGAGGAAAACGTGTTATTCTTTATATGACTGACAGCGTACTGCGAAACAGGGGATAGGTTCAGAAAAAGATGGCGGCCTGAAGTGAAGAAGAGTGGTCGAGCAAGACGCGTCGCTGGGAGCCAATGTTTTGAGAAGGAGACATTAGCGACAAAAACAAATCACTACCTCACAGTGTCCCGACTGGTAATATCCGTGGAATGATCACAAATAGAAACAATCCATTATTTTTCTTAGTGAATAGCCTCTCTACCTCTCGGCCGTTATAGGAAAACGACGAAGTTCCTTCAAGGGTTGTGAGCGTCGCCAAAGTGTCCTCATTTTCACCAACGAGATGGCGCCACAGGATTCAGACTTCGTGATACGAGGGCTATTAGTGCGCTCCTTCACTGCAGTTTACCTTCTCGCTTTTCTGCATATGCCCTGTTGATACCGAACAGGCATGTGCGAACATGAATTCGTAATTAGTATCGACTGGACATGTTGAGTGCTACTAGCAGAACCCACACGGAAACTAATTACTTGTACAACAATATTTAGTTTCGCCATATGATGGCGGTAGGGAGAGGGCACTAACATCGAAGCTATGGGGCTCATTCTTTCTTCAAGTTTGGAATTTTCAAGAGACAAGGCTTAAACAGGACGCCCTATTTCAAAATCAATGACCACATAACGTGAGTCGGTGAATGGAGCTGCTGGGAACCTGTACAAATTCAAAAAGATAGAATTATGGGGTTTTACGTGCCAAAACCACTTTCTGATTATGAGGCACGCCGTAGTGGAGGACTCCGGAAATTTAGAGCACCTGGGGTTCTTTAACGTGCACCTAAATCTAAGTACACGGGTGTGTTCGCATTTCGCCTCCATCGAAATGCGGCCGCTGTGGCCGGGATTCGATCCCGCGACCTCGTGCTCAGCAGCCCAACACCATAGCCACTGAGCAACCATGGCGGGTTGCACAAATTCAATACTTAAGGAATCATGAGAAGTGTTTTGATGCCGTAGCAGCTTTCGTCGAAGTCACGCACATACTTCTATCTCGTCGAAACAACATGATCACCCGACCTATTGTCACGAAAGCAGCCCAGTTCAGTTCAAATGGGTAGTGATTTACTTCTGACTCATTTACCCCCTTCACAAAAAGTGAATGGGGCTGTAGACTGTCGCCACATTTCGCATTACTTCGGAAACAAATTTCGGGCATTACCTCGGATATATAAATATATAATGTAATATATATATATATATTACCACGTGTACTTGTTTACCTTTTCAGGTGAAAGCTTTTCACCGTCTAACAAATGTCGCTCAGCGCCTGACGTGCGCATCTATCCGAAGTTTATCGAACGTTATTGATGGTTCTGTTGTCACAAAATCTTGGGTAATCTATTATTTACACAACCGCAAGCAGGTACAAATAAATCGAAATAACCTCCTAAGAGATAGAGTGTTCTATTGCCAAAGTAATGCAAGGGCATTATAAAGGCGAGGACTGAGGGTAATAATAAGGTTGCTTGATTCTGGGTCTGTTGCACCGATGAAATGTTGGATTGATATGCGTTTCAGCAGGTAGCAGTACCGTAGTTTCAGTGAATATCGTGGAAGGAAAAATATAGAGATAAATGCATTAGGCGAAAAACATGGCCTAGCACGAATACCAAAACTATTTTTTTCTTGACGTCGATCATATGCAATCCAAAATTAAGAGCTACGTCAAAACCCTCTCTAGGAAACGAAACCGAGTCACAAACAGATTATATATAGACCTAGTGCCATAACTACCGGAGTAATTATCCGCTTTTGAAATCGTCTGAAAATGCTGAATTTAGTTCTAGAAGGGTTCGTAGTTAGATCAATATTTTTCCAGCAGTTGATTCATGTAGTACAGAGTTTAGTTTTGATGTTATAGAGGGAATAATTTTGTCTCTACAAGATACGGTAGGGTTGTCAGCATATAGCACGCAATGTCAAGAACTTAAAACATCAGGGAGACCTTACATTACAAATGCTTTCTTTACAATGCCTTCCAAACACCTTCCGTTATCGTTTGACATCAAAGCTTAAATGTGGTCAGTTTTACCAAATCACTCCTAAACTTCAAGGGACAAACGATGTGGTACTCCAAAACCCGCTCCACGCTCAACACACGCCTAACACGCGGGAAGTGACGTGGTTGTGGTTGAGTAACCACACTAATAGTGAAAAGACGTTGTTATCTTGCGAGTAGTGACACTCTTTCTTTTTTTATTGCACCATTAGCGCATGCGTCGCAGCACACACTTTGTCGCACAATTGCGTAAGAATCGGTATCTAATCACGAATGCAGATGAGGCGGCATGGCACCTCTCATCGGGCATCCCTATTATACATACATATATATATATATATATATATATATATATATATATATATATATATATATATATATATATATATATATATATATATATATATATATATGTATATGTGTGTGTGGTTAGCAGTTTAAGGCGGTCCGCGAGGCTTGATTTTAATTGTATGTCCCTCCACACGAAGTAGCAGGCAACGTAGTGAGAGGAAACATACGGGAAGTTAACTGGTACGTCTGATTGCGATGTAGAAATGATGAGGTGAAAGGCAATGAAAGTAGACGAAAGATAATTTCTGACCCGAACCGACATCCTCCTCGTTACGCATGCGGCGGTTTGCCATTTAGGACATCACGGAGCTCTTCGTTACAATTTATTTTTCAACTTATTATTTCAAAAACCAATTACCTTTGCCCTTATTTTCTCTCGCTTCACTGTGTATGACTTCTTTTTGATGTTACAAAAATGCCATACGGTGATGCAGCCAACCAACCAATGGTCCTAATTTAGATGATGCTGTTCACGTCGCGGATATATACACTCCGTTCTAAATGACGAGAACTTGAGTTAATAACTGTATGTTCGCCACCATACTCAGCAAGAAGTGCCCTAATCGAGGGAGAATTATAACGTCACTATGAATTAAACCTTTTCTGAGTTGCTGTTCGCCACGTTATGAGCCCCATTTCCTTCCTCTTTTTAGAATTCAGTTCCCATTAAACAGGCCACATCACACCACTTACAAGTGATAACACATGACAACACAAGCTGGAAGGCAAAGGATATAATATTCCAGTCACTGTTTCCAAAAGAACGCCGCTCAAGAACTGGGGTCAGTGTTGACTCGGTAATAGATCTCTTTACATTTTTATGTTTTGCTGCGCTTCTTTCTGGGGGTCTATCCCACGGGATCGTTTTGATGGCTGCTCACTCTTTGGTCCTGCTGCGGCAGAACCCCCCACCAGTGCTGATTTCCGGACCGATAGTCGGAATAACAAAACTTAAAATATATATATATATATATATATATATATATATATATATATATATATATATATATATATATATATATATATATATATATATATATATATATATATATATGTTACGCTTGGGTATACATAGTTGGGCACAGATGTTGGCATCCCACAAGCTAATGTTTGCACAGGGTGCACAGCCAAACATGATTTCCACAAGAACGGCTGCTTTCGTTTTTGTTGCTTCCTTTTTTTTGCCTTATGTTTTTCTACTTATTTTCGAAATGAAAACTGTGAAACGAGGCTGATTGGATGTGCTTGACATTCCCTGTTTTTTGCATAAGTTGGGTGTCGTAAGTACGCACATGAAATGAAGCAGCAGCTGACGATAGACCAAAGCTTGAAGTGCTTCTAGTTAGGAGCTACGTTTAGCTCGGGGGGACAGAAATTGTCTAATATGGGGAACACGGTAATAGTCAGCTGGTTCCTATCACCTGCATGTCGCATGTGTTGGCTTTTTGCGCATGTCCTTGTCTCCAGTCGTTCCTTCATAAAACCAAAAGCTGCTGCACGAGTCACGCCTACAGATATTGACGGGTATTGAGATTAAGTGGGCTTGCTTAAGTGGGCTCGCTGGAGTTTGCAAATATTTGTACTGGAAATACACTGATTCACAGCGGAGGAAAATAACTAGGAAGCTTAGCAGCAAATATCCGATCGGTATGGTAAGTAACAAGGCAACAAAGAAGGTCCAGTGTAAAGTCAGAGAGGCTGAGACAATCTCATGGGTGGCGGCAATGGAAAAGAAACCTCCTGTGAGCAACTACCTAAGATTAAAAAATGATTTCAGGAAAGAAACATTTTATGATAATCCAAAGGGAAGCTCTTTACTTTTCGAAGCGAAATTAGGATGCCTTAGAACGCGTACTTAAAAAGCGAGGTACAGTAAGGAAGAAGAAGCATGCGCATGCTGCAGTAAAGCTAGGAAAACAATGGAACACGTTTTATACGAATGTGAATATATCTACCCAGCTGTCGGTTTAGGCTCTTCTGGCCTCCTTTAAGCCATTTGGTTCAGCAATAGCAGGGAGAAAGCAAGTATGTCCGCTGTAAAAAACTAGGTGAGGTGGCAATACGCCCAAAATACTGCAGTCACAGCCACCAAAGAGCTACGCAAAAAAATCAGATCTGGAGAAACCGAAGGGATGACAGCACTATAACATTTTTTTCTAGAAGCCCCAGAATGTTACAGCACATCCAGTGTGATGGTAGGCGATGATTTGTTCATAAAAGGCGCGTTTATTCAACTGTTCCATCGATGCCACCCATATACGGCAGTGAACCTCAAAGAGTAAAAGAAGTCAGTCCACTTGCGTATAGCTTTTAGTAGACTATCTCTTCTTATCTGTCACGTTATGCATGTATCAGTGTAACCAGCTTGGCGCTCAACTACAGAGAATCGTCGTTATAGCAGTCATTGAGGGATAAAACACACTTCGCTATTAGCAGTATTCTCTTTTATGTAGAAAGTCCTAAGCCATTCTAAGTCTTGCAGTGCACTCCAACTGCATGTGAAGTCGTCAAACGTAACTTAAAATGAATCCAAACTCCCTTCTACTGACGTGACAGTATTGTATTTGGAGCGTGGAAAAGCTCAATGAAGGGCTGCACATTTTAATTATGAAAGTTACAAGGAACAATTTTAGTTGCCAGTAGTCCGCCCTTACGTTTCGTCGTGAACGACAGGAAATTTTTTTCACCATCTTGTTTCTAAGCAAGCAAAGTTCACGTCTTTGACATCGAGGGTATTCGTAAGGTTATTCTGGACAGTGTTCTGTTTCTGTTTCCCCTTTTCTGCTTTCCACACTTAGTGGAGTCCTGTACAATTTTGAGTAAAGTGGTCATGCTCTGAAGTTGTACCCCTGAAAAGGTGGAAAAAAGCGAAACAAATAACTCCATTTTATTATAACGAGCACATACTGTATGCCACACTTCCGCATCGGGAACTTGATTTTTAAAACTGCAGGTTTTTGCAGGTTTCATGTGTCTCATATTTCCAGGTACCAACATGCCCTATGTAAAGAACTCCGTGGTTTCGCTTCTCGCATGGGACGCAACGCCTCCGATGAGCCCAAGTTGAAGAACAAGTGCTGTGCTTTTGTAACGCTCGACATTTTTATCTTCATTAATGTTTGTTATGTTAGTTTCCTGAAGAGCCCAATTCGGATTGCTCGAATGAGAGTACAAATGCTTTGTCTTTGTAACACCTGACATCTTTATGTTTATTTTATTTATGTTAATTATGCTGGTCTCCTGAAAATCCCATCTTGGACGGCTCAGACCAGCCTAGAAGTTTGTGCGAGGAGTTACGGAGTAGCCCTCTGTCGGAAGCGCCTCGCTTGCGTAGTAGCAGGGATCACGCGGTGCGCTCCTCATAGGTTTCGCTTACGGCGCTCAATAAAAACACAACGCGGCAGCCCTCCTGGACATTTATGTAAGTACTCCCAAAACGAGGGAAGTTTTTGACTGTCGATACAATAATATTGGGCAAACTGAAAGCACAGAATCGTTTACAGACGCTGTCTCTTTACCGAATACGTACGGTAAACACCACTGCACGCGGTCGCCGCGAAAGAGTCTCCCGAAGCAGCTTCTTGCATGAAAGGTAGGCAAACGATGAGAGTAAACCATCTTAAAAATGTTCCTATAGTGGGTTGTTCGTATAACCAAATGGAGCATAACAGAACGAAGCCTCACTGCAGTGATCACACGGGTCCGCAGCGACCGACTGCGCGTCTGCATGCATGTCCGCGAATAATGTTTTGCTTTCGCTGCGAGTGCGTTTACACGCTGTACCGTGAGCTTTAGGCCGCAGCATATGAGCATTTGACAGTACACAAGCAACCACTCCCTTATGAAAATTAGTGTTGAATTTTAGTAGATATTCCATTGCCGTCCTATTGCTCAATCAACAAAATTTTTGTTGAAATATCATTGTCCCACTATTGCAGATTTGTTGACCAGCATTGAAAAGTGGCCACCGTGAAACCATTGTAATTTCATTTACCAGTTATTGCCTTGACTTTCTATGGAATTCCCATGGACGAACAATTGTATTTCCATGAAATGTTATGTGGAATACAACATTAAGTTTATGGATTGTAAAGTGGAATGCAACAATAAGTTTATGGATTTTCAAGTGGAATGCAACAATAAGTTTATGGATTTTCAAGTGGAATGCAACATTAAGTTTATGGATTGTAAAGTGGAATGCAATATTAAATTTATGGATTGTAAGGTGCAATGCAACATGAAATTAACTAATGTTGATATTCGCCATTCAGGCATGGCTTGGCCTCGGGACATCTTCAAGGTGCATTTTCTAGCTTTCCATTGCAAGGCCTCTTTCCCTGTGGTGTTATGAAAAGAAACAACTTCGTGATTAACAAAAAGCATGTGAATCATTCCTTTTATACAATAGGCCACAAATTTATTGAGCTTCAGGCTCTTTCATTTCTCTTGCCAGTACTGAGGAGATGATGTTCTTTATGTAGGAGAGGCTGGCAGAGGGAAACTTGGAGCATGTGTAGTCTGGAAAAGAAATACAGCATAAGATTACCGATGCATACAGGATTTTCTAGCTGTCTAATAAAATAATAACAAATTGAAGCCTTGTGCTATGTTTAAGTGCAGGCCACACTGCTAGTGTCAGTCATAAAACATCATCACAGAGTAATTTAGCTACGTTGTGTACTTTGAGCCAGGGTCTGCAGTTATCAAGTGTGCACCACAATATTGTAAAGAGCAGAGGCAGAATGAAGATAAACATCTCAGTACTGGCACCAAGCTCTTTGGCATGCATAAAGAACAGGTCAGTGTGTTAGCAGCTATTCATTGGAATTTTATATAATTCATTTGCACGTACAGGTAATCCTCTATAACGAAGCCAGTAAAACCAGCACTTAACTTCGTTGTATAAAAATTTCGTGGAATGAAAATTTGACCTTTTATAAATTCATTTATCCTCACAGCAAATTTCTCTTACCCAAAAGGGTGCGTAAACCTTATCAAATTATCGGGCAATCAGAAAAAATGAATTTCAATGACAAAAACAGTTGAAGCTTCACCCAAAAGTGGAAGCAATGATAGCAACACTAAAGTATCACAGCTATATGAAGGCTAATAAGCGTTGACATACAGCCTTGTTGCTAAGACACACTTATGTGTCCCCGAAATGGTCCGGACAAATTTTGTAGGCACGTGGGGCACAGCTACAGTAAAACATTCGCACAACAATCTGTGTAAAGCATCTTACATTAGAGGGACCCCGAAATGATTTTGATGATTCTGTACAAACATACTGAGCCATTAGAGGATAGGTCCTTCTGATCATTATTTGACACATGTAGGTGCTCCGGTTAAAGCACATAATTTATTATAAGATTTCAAAAATTTACATTGCTGCCGATCACAGCACACCACTCGGCTGAATTTTAAGCCGCATCTAACCATTTGATGTAAACTGTCCTAATGATGCTGGTAGGGCAAGCTATCCGACTGGCCGCCCAGCGCGCTTCATCAATAATTTTTTTAACTTTATGGTGAACCAATGTTGTTCTTAATAGTTGGAATGTTAGTTAATTTGTTTCTATAAAAAGAAAGTAACAGAAAAAGAATGCACAAGAAAAATTTGTCACTACACTTCTGGCGCACAGCAAGTGTCGTCTGCTTGTGTTGCAACGTGCTCCATTTTTACGAGAGCTCCGCAGTCATTGTCGGTCTCAGTCCTTTCGCAAGAAACACGATTCGCCTTTGTTACGTTGAAGGCTGAAAACGTAACTGGCAATGTCAAGCTGCGACACCATGTCCCTCTGCAAGGCAGCAGACGAGCGAAGTGGCTGCAGTGCATCGGACTGTCGATATCGAATCGGCGCCAGGATTTGCACGTTTGCAGCCGTCACTTTACACCGGAGGATTACTAAAAACCACAATAGTGTTTCGC
Source organism: Dermacentor albipictus (assembly GCF_038994185.2). Lineage (NCBI taxonomy): Eukaryota > Metazoa > Arthropoda > Arachnida > Ixodida > Ixodidae > Dermacentor > Dermacentor albipictus. The sequence continues at coordinate 467,274,016 of NC_091821.1, read as the reverse complement.
GAGTCCGGTATTTGTGTAAATGCAAGCACAAGGAGACAGGGCCTGGCCGTTTGACTGTGCCGTTTCACAGGATGAGCAGAAGCGCAAACTGCACGGCGCAGCCACCTGATGGCACAGAGCTTGACCAAAAACAGTAACAGGAACAAAGTGTATTCTTCCTTACTGCTGGTGTAAATATTTTGCACGAGCGTAATCGTTAACATGTTTTTGTAAATGCTTAAATTGTTTTACGCCGAGACAGAGCAATATTAGCTCGTTGTTTGGCTGGTTAAGCTCTGCGCCAACAGGTGGCTAGACCGCGCGGACGAATCAGTCCGCTCAGCTGTGGTTACCGGAATGCCAGACACATTCGGCATTGCGACAGACTGCTCAGAATGCACTCTGCTTCGATAGCTCTCGCTTGGGGTCGACTGCCAAGCAACTGGTGGAGAGGTTGGAGAGGCTTCGCGCACTCGGTCCTAGAGAACTGGAAGTAGACGTGCCATCCTGACGCAGAGCCAGTGAAGGCGGAGCTTAGCCCTGATCACTTGGCAAACGAGTTGAGGAGAAAACGCATGGCTACGGAGGAGGGTAACTTGTAATCGTCAGTGGCTCTCTTAATACTCAAGGCTTCACACAAATTGTGGTGTGAATGATTAATTTTAGCTGTATCTTACACGTCTACAAAATTTGTCCGAACTGTTTCAGGGGCCTTTTAAGAGAACTTTAGCCAATTACAAGTTACCCACCTCCATAGCCATGCTTTTTCTCCAACTCATTCGCCAGGCTAAGCTCCGCCTTCACTGGCTCTGCATCGTGATGGGACATCCTGTCATCTCCTTCTAGTTGTCTTGAGCCAGCGCACCAAGCCTCTCAAACTTCTCTGCCAGCTGACTGGCAGTCGATCCCAAGCGAGCTGTCGAAGCAGCATGTGTTGCGAGCATTCTGTCGCAATGCCAAGCGTGTTTGGTTTTCTGTTAACCACAGGCAAGATTTGGAGATTTTGATGGATAGGTGGAGGCGTACACTAAATCCTCTCCATGCTACTATTGCTGTGATAAGGAGCTTTTAGCCTAGACGTCCGTGAGTGGCCTGATCGCTCTGTACGGTCCAGCTACCTGGTGGTGCCGAGCTTGACCAGTCAAACTAAAAGCTAATATTGCTGTGCTGGCGCATATCTCTTGCTAAGTAACGCACGAGGAGATGCGAATTTTTAAAATAATGTTCCAAGACTGGAATTTGGAGTTGTACCACTAGGACTGACGTACATACCAATCACAGCTCGGATACGAATAGGGTCCAAGGCCTCCTTGAATGGCTGGTTTAAGTGCAAGTTGCTCTTCTCACCCAGGAGCGGTTCGTCCCGTAGCTCCTCAGGGGTGAACATTCCACAAAAGAGCCCTGGCAAATTTGCCAAGGCCACTTTCGCATGCTCAGCATAGCTTCTCTAGGATGCCTTGTTCAACACTCACACCGGCCCCAATGTCCACCTGGGAACATGAAAAAAAAAATATCATGTGGGAGCTGTATAGCCCATAACCTTTTGCAGAGTAAGATTCAGAATTTGCTGGCAATGACATACCTAACAAAAAATTAAATTATGTTGTTTTACATGCCATAACCACGATCTGATTATGAGGCACACTGTAGTGGGGGACTCCTGAATAATCTGGACCACCTGGGGTTTTTAAACATCTGTATCTAAGTACACTGGCGCTTTTCCATTTTGTCTTTATTGAAATGCAGCCGCTGTGGCCGGGATTCGATCCCGCGACCTCATGCTTAGCAGCCCAACACCATAGCCACTAAGCAACCACAGCGGGTGACACATCTAGGAACAAATAGCTAAGTTTAAAGGAGAGAAACAATGCGGTAACCTGCAGCAGTTACTGACATGACTTGTAGCAGCAAGTTGTTTTTCATCGACTATCATTTTGCTTTATCATTTCTACACTTAAATAAAAAAATACAGATAACTTCCTTTATGCTTTATTTGGCTTATTATCTGTTGGTTTCACATGATTGTGTTTAACAAAAATGGGCCCCTCAGTTCCCTTTGTCTTTAATTTCATAATGAGGGTCTTGAATCAGGCAGGTTTGATGTCTTCAAATAGCATACAAGAGTTTATTGGTCAGCTGCCTGCTCATAAAGTTCACATATGCGTCACCATTGGCCAAAAGGATGGTCCACATCCAATGGATTGGCATGAATAGAACTGGCTAACACACCCACAGTTACACATAAACAAAATACTCAAGAATCTAGAAGTTGGAACAGTTGCCGCGGTAACGCAATTTGTAGTGAAGAGGTTGTGGGTTCGGCTCCCACCGGAGGCAAGTTTGGTTTTTCTGGCACTTTCATATCCATTTATGATATCTACACACAGCATAAAGGCACAGGAAAAGCTCAAGTGCATACTACTCTGATAAGCACCATAGCCCTCAATATAAGGTGACACTTTTTTGTCATGTAACCCCAAAGTGAGCTCCATCAAGTGAAATTGTACAAGCTCATGACAATAAAGTTACTGTCTGGTGATGGCGTAAGTTATCAGTGACTTAAAAGGATTCGAACGCAAGCTCACTGTTATGAATTCATCAAAGAAAACACGGATGAGAAAGGGAGACAGGACAAGTGCTTTTTGGCAATAGTAAGTACAGGTTCAGACATGGATGCTACACAGCACACATTATATTAGGACTATAAATGACGTTTCTAGCCAGAAACATAAATGCATAATTACAGTGAAGACAGTGACAAGTTTCCTCAGGCATCAACCCTAATGTGTGCTTTCACAGACAAAATTGATATGAAAAATGCAGCCTATCAATGAGAGGTCATCCTGCCTTTTTAAATAAACAGCGATTTCTGATGATGCATTGCTATACCAATGTGCATGTTCCTGCCTTTGACTTGAAGAGACTTGGAGCTTGCAGAGAACAAGTTTAAGGATAGTGCGAAAAATTCATTTTTCTAACAGTACCATTTCATGCATTTATGTTAGCTAGCTAAGACAGAGGATATGATAGATATATGCACCTTTGGGCAAGCAACAAAAGGTCCAACTGTTTGTTTGGCTTGATTTACAACCTTGCCAAGTGCCGTTTTAGGTCGTTTTGACTAATTTGGGTGCTTCTGCAAAATAAATTGGTTACGAAATTATGAAAGCAATCACTTATGGTTCTTTAGTATATCACAACAGACAGGTGCTTTTGGATTGCACCACAGTCAAAATGCAGCCACTGAGCCATGGCAGCATGTGAAATGAAACTGGATAAATGCACAAGTTACGCAGAATGAAAAAGCGATCACTCGCCACTTTGTTTATCTCATTGTGCTTCTGCTGTCCTTTTCCAAGTTTTTGTGCTAGCGGATGCATGCACATTTTATTTCTTTTCTCTCGTCCTTTGATCTCTTGTTATATATTGAGCCTGTAGTACTAAACACGAGCGTTACTGTGCCATAAGGGTAGTGCAAACTGATTTTATGTTGATTCCTTCAGTACTGGGGTGGTTACGAGCCTCTTCAGTCAAGCAGAGCTGCTAGATTACGTGTATTTAGTAGCATGTCGCTGTCTACTAACGGCCGGCTCATCATCCTTACACAATACTGGGCAGCTCATTCCCACCAACTTACTCGTTTGATATTTACGAGAATCTGCAATTATTATTATTATTTTATTTATTGCATTCTGCCCAATTCTAACTAGACTGGCACAAGTAGTCGGGTAGCAAATACGTCGGTATCAATGCACTGCCCAATGCTGTGTAAGGGCACCAAGCAGGAAATTAGCAGACAGTGACATGCTGGTAAACACAAGTAATCTAGCAGCCCTGCTTGACTGAAGAGGCTCATAACCACCCTAGCAATGAAGCAATTACCTTAAAATCAGTTTAGACTACCCTCTATTTATTGGCACAGGAGCGCTCGTATCCATGCATTCCGTCTTTGGCGCCAAGAGGCTTCCTGAAGTGAGATGTATTGTACATTTTGAGATCGGTGGAATAGCACTTCAATATCCTTTTTTCTCCCTTTAAGCAAAAAATTATTCTAACAAAGCTTTCTCAGTTTAGTAACAACACAATGAGCTATCACAAGAGGCAGTGTTTGCATATTTTTCAATTCATTGTTAAATTAGCACACCGTATCAGCTTTCTTGAGTGGTCGTCACATGTGTACACTATTGTACCATATTCCGTCCAAGCATTTTTTTTTCAGCATTGTACAGGTCCTGACCATTTGCCTGATGCAAAATTTAAGCTTTTACTGGAAAAAATTCTAAATACAGGCCATTTTACTGCCTTTCAATGGCCTATAAAAATGTTAGAAATGGCTGATAATCGACGAATGCATTATGGTGTCAAACTTCTTTCTCTTCATTTACCTGAAAAATTTTGTTGTGCTTTCATAGGAAAGGAAGAGTGTTCTTACCAGCGCCTTTTATGACATAGTTTGGCACTTTGTGACCAAGTTCACATGGTAATAACGGAAGCAAAAACCTTTCCGTTGAAAAACATGTTTCATGAAATTAACTTCTTTCTTATTTTGAAGGGTCTTCAACTTTTTCAAAAGCAATGGCAAGTGGTCAAGCACCAAGGTTAGGACAGCTGCTGACTGTATAATGTTGTGGCAACATATGTTTAAAGGCTTTTTACCATAAATGTAATCGTGTTTTTCTGCCATCCGCTTCATATGTTCCACTTCATCTTTTAATTCCCGATTTTCTTCTTGAAGTGCCTTTACCTGAACAGTATAGGTGCTGCATGGGTTGATATCTGAAATAAAAGAAAGCATCTATTTTTTTAAAGACATACAAGAACAATTGGTTTAGCAGTATCACGCGCACGAAAATTATCTGTGGGCAGTGCATTTTCACAGACTGTCATCGAAATTATCAACATAATGCCTTCTTACAAACACGCCTTAATTCAATATTGCCAATGGTAGTTGACAAACTATAAAAGCACCATTAAATCAGGCCTTTTGCAATACCAGTTATTCGGTTGCTTGATTCCCAACTTATTCAAAGATTAAAACTGGACAACCAGTGATCAGTCAGCCTGCATGGTTGTTTGATGAATAATATTCGAATGTTCAGATGTCCCGATATTTTTGTTTACTCCACACCGTTGAACGGTTTCAATGGAAACCTTATTTAAAAATATATAAACACAGACAATGATCCCTTTAGAATAAAAACAGGAACAGCGCAACACAGGGCGAGCGAGTAAAGAGCACAGCACAGAGCGCTGTCCTGTACTCCGTGATGTGCTGTCCCTGTCTTTATTCTAAACATGAACCAACCAGCCCCACTGAACACAATGCTAACAATGATCACTTGCTTCATCATCATCAGCCTGGCTACGCCCACTGTGGGGCAAACGCCTCTCCCATACTTCTCCAACTACCCCGGTCATGTGCTAATTGTGGCCATGTTGTCCCTGCGAACTTCTTACTCTCATCCGCCCACCTAACTTTCTGCTGCTCCCTGCTACGCTTCCTTTCTATTTGAATCCAGTCCGTAACCCTTAATGACGATCAGTTATCTTCCCGCCTCATTACATGCCCTGGCCAGGCCCATTTCTTTCTTGATTTCAACTAAGATGTAATTAACTTGTGCTTGTTCCCTCACCCAACTTGCTCTCTTATCCCCCTTAATGTTACACCCATCATTCTTCTTTCCATAGCTCGTTGCATCGTCCTCAATTTAAGGAGAACCCTTTTCATAAGCCTCCAGGTTTCTGTCCCGTAGATGGGTACTGGTAAGACACAGCTGTTACACACTTTTCTCTTGAGGGATAATGGCAACCTGCTGTTCACGATCTGAAAATGCCTGCCAAACGCACCCCAGCCCATTCTTATTCTTCTGATTGTTTCAGTCTCATGATCCGGATCCACGGTCACTACCTGCCCTAAGTAGATGTATTCCCTTACCGCTTCCAGTACCTCGCTGCTTATCGTAAACTACTGTTCTCTTCCGAGACTGTTAAGCATTAGTTTTCTGCAGATTAATTTTTAGACCCACCCTTCTGCTTTGCCTGTCCAGGTCAGTGAGCATACATTGCAATTGGTCCCCCGAGTTCCTAAGCAAGGCAATATCATCAGCGATTCGCAAGTTACTAAGCTATTCTCCATTAACTCTTATCCCCAATTCTTATGCTGTGTCAAGTCCTGTACATTTGTGAGCCAATTTTTATTTGTATTTACTCATACAGAAAGAAGTGGCGAGCATGGCCAGTACTTTGTAGCGATGCCTTTTCTCGATGCCAATGCCTTTCAGTGCTTTTCGCATTTATGAGTGGCCTCTTTTAAAGCTCCGCCCGATACACAGCCTCGCTTGACCACTCACTAAAGCGAAGAGCACTGAAAGGCATTGTTATCGGGAAAAGGCATGGAGGAAGGAGAGCGTAGGAGAGGCGCCGGCCAACACAGACGTGTTGGAGGTAGTGTGACGGAAGTCGCATGCTGTTTTTCGCAATGCAGCACTGGTAATGGTGCCCCAAATGAAAACCTTGCCATAGCAACCATGCCCCTTAAGCTCTCGCTGCTGCGCTAGGCCTCTGAAAAGTGAAATAAGCTTGTTCGACCCGCGTCTTTCTCGCAGCACATTATGTTAGCAAGACAAGCTGACTTTGAAGCGAGGTGTGTAAGCTTGAAAGATGTTTTGGGTCTGTGAGTGCAAGTGTCAGCAACAGACATACTCAAGTATTTGCGGTGCAGGTCTTTGTCATCTTCTTCAACATGCCCCAGATGGGCACAGGATCGCGTCTGCTTCACTAAAACTGATCAAGTTTCACAGGCATTGTTCTGATGCGCATCAGCAGCACACACTTCTGGCGAACTGAGTGGAGGCACAAAGGGAGATGGCACACCAACATGGCTGCATTTCCGGCTTCAAAAATGTGGGGTGCGAGACCGGGCTAGTTGGTATTCCATGGTGAAGTAACTAGCTCAAGAGTGGACACTAAAAGGCGACAAGGACAGGCGCTTGTCCTTGTCATCTTTTTAGTGTCTCATTGTCTCATGTCCACCCTTGCGCTAGTCACTTCTTCAAAAATGTGACGTCAAGCCCTCCTACTTTGTTTCTTTCCTCCATGGGAAAAGGCATTGCTACAAAAACCGGCCCATGCTTGTCTTGACTAAGTAAGTCTGGTTAAGTACCAACCTAGTTTACATAATGAGCTTATTCGCAACTAGTGATAAATGAGGGTTAGTTATTAAATTTACAAACAACTTTTTGGTAATAGTGTAATGAACAGCCAGCTATGTCATCTAACCTTTCAATCTCCCTCCTGTACTATATATACAGCTTGTCCCACATAGCTTGAGCCAAAGTTTTCAAAATGAAAGGCACTCCGGACGCAAGTTGAACCAAATTCATAATGTTGGCACTGTTCTAGAGTTACTCAGGCTGTTTTTTTATTTTCCCCTTAACTAACGGATTATTTATGTTTAATTAATCAACTTTTTAAGCATTGGCTGCAGACCCCAAGTGTGAGATGCAAAGTTGTAGAGCATTTACAGAAACCTCTCAATAAATTGTTTCCAACACGGTATATTTCACATGGCCCCTTTTTCCGCGTTCCAAAGAAAGCCCACAACATATGAAAAAATACCACGTGGCGGGGCACTTGTGCACTGTTATTGTGCTGCTCTGATGCGTGCGATGGATGAACAGTGTCGGCTGCAGTGAGACTGGCCCGCAAGAGGGTGTTATGCCTGGTGTAGGTATCCAGGCATGCGGCTGTTATTGCAGGACGGTGCAAATGCATGCTGCTGGCCAAATGTTGCCAAAGCGATAAAGCATCTAAGGCCACAAAAGAGAAAAGATGAAAGCAGCATTTTGATTCTGCTTGAAAGAAGGAAAGGGCGAAGTGCGTGGGAATGATGGAAAGCAATTACTGCTGCTGGAATTTTGCCTTTGTACACAAATGACCTTGTAAAAGTTTTCAAATTGAACGATGATGCTACAACTTTAAACCTTAGGGCTCGAATAACAGCGGATAAGTCGCATGCAGACAAAACTAACTAATGGTAAAAAAACCTTGGCTATATTCAAGGAAGATTACACATGTATTCTTCAGACAACTCTTTCCATACTGGCCCCGTCTGCTCTCCTTCTCGCACTTACTGTCTACCAGACTTTTTTTTTTTATCTCGCACCCCACGGATGCACATCACTTTGTGGTCGCAGTATCGGGTGGCCGCGTCTGGCTTCACACTTGTGCACCGTCACCAGCATGTCAGTCCCCGAGAGAGTGCGCCCACAGGCTGTTCCAGTTTACCGGATGTAGATCATACCTTATGTACCTCGTCTGAACCAATTCCAGCGAACTGCAATGTTGGGGGCGAGGACTTACGGAGTCGCCATCTGTCAGAAGCTCCTCCCTTGCATAGTATGAGATCACGCGGCGCGCTCCTCATAGGTTTCGCTTACAGCGCTAAAAAAACCCCACGTGGCGGCCCTCCTCAACATTTATGTAAGTACTCTCACAACGAGGGAAGTTTTTGACTGTCGATATAATAATCTTGGGCAAACTGAAAGCACAGAATTGTTTACAGACGCTATCTCTTTGCCGAATACATATGTACAGTGAGCGCCACTGCACGCGGTCGCCAGGATGGAGTCTCCCTAATTGCGTGAAAGGTAGGCAAATGCTGCGAATAAACTATGCGAAATATGTTCTTATAGTGGGCTGTCTGTGTAACCAAATGGGGCACAACAGAATGAAGCCTCAATGCAGCGATCGCACGGGTTAGCAGCGACCGACTGCACGTCTGCATGCATGTCTGTGAACAATGTTTTGCTTTCGCTGTGAGCGCGTTTTCGCACCGCGCCGTGAGCTTTAGGCTGCAGCATATGAGCATTTTACAGTACAATGGCAATCTTTGTTGCATGGACGCTATCACAACTGTTCAAAAATAATTTTGTGATAGAGATTTCGACACCTACGGTGACTGTGATGTGCCATCGCAACGATTAAATCTTTTTTTGTCTTCTGAATTCTTGGACGTTCCAATATTATTTCTCAAGTTGCATCGCACTGTATGCTTATCGGTCTTCTCAGCGTGCGATTTCCCTGTGCTTCTTCGTCGTAATCCAGTGTAATAATTCATAACACAAACGTGACCATATGCCATGCCTTTTTTTTAATGTGCTTCGTGCCGCTCCCTTTCCGTTCCAGTGAACTTGCCAGTATCTAGCGTCAACAAGTTCATAGACCAAAACCGTCATGACATTAGCTAGGCAGTGGGCGCGGGCAAGCGTCTCGGTGTCCGTTTTCTGCTACTCACCGAACATCGCGCAGTCCTGACACCATAGCAGAAATCTTCCTCGCACCTGTTTGCTGCATACCGGAGTTGTAGGTGATGGCTGTCTGCCGCCACTTCTAAGTTTCGCGAGTCAAGCTTCATGTGGCTCTTTGTTCTGTGGCTACGTGTGAATAAGGCTGACACCAGGCTCCACTGCGTACGTCCGGCACAACGGCACCGAGCAGCAGCCTACCTTGCTGCACGCTTCCAAAGGCAGCCACTACCTATTAGAGTACTTTCAAATGTTGTCAAGCGGTAAAGCCTCACCACTTAATCAGAACTGTAGCACAGGTGGCACTTTAAACTTTCATTTTCAGCTCGCTTCGGTGCTTCCAATGCAGCCGATGCGGCCACTGTGTCCACGTGACCTCTCATATGTCACGTCATGCCGATGGTGGCATGAGCTTTTCCAGTGGTGGAGCTCGCCCCCAATATCCAGAGCTCCTCAGGCACACATATCCCTGCGTGTTCTCTACAGCAACGCTATTCAGCTGTGACCAACGTTGAGCAGCGGATATGGCTTACTCCAATGAGGAAAGGGAGGATATGATTTTGGCTCTAGGTGCGTCAAGTGGACATAGAAGGCGTGCACTTTAGCTATTTCCACACTGGCATCCAGGTAAGCATCTGAGCTCAATGATGATTGTGCATGCATATGAAACGCTGAGACAGACTGGGACTTTTACGAAGAAGCAACATAAATCTTCAATCCTGGACGAGGACGTGGAGATAGATACTGTGTCAGTTTTCTTCAGACCCACATGCAAGCGCTCGTAGTGTGGGTGCTGAAGCTGGAGTGCCAAATTCTTCAATGTGAAGAGTACTTAAGAAGAGGCAGCCTCATCCATACCACATGCAGCTGCACCAGATGTTGGAGCCCCGCTATTTCAAAAATCGAAAGCACTTTGCAAACTGGATTATAATCAAGGTGGAAGATTATCTTCCGCCGGGCTTTGCCAACAAAACATTGTGGACTGATGAAGCTACCTTCTCATGTAATGCCCACGTGGACATCCACAACACTCACTATTGGAGCAACGAAAACCCTCACTGGGTTTTGAAGACATTACCAATATCAGCGGTCGGTTAACGTGTAGTGTGGAATTTACGGTGGCACTATCATTGGCCCCCTGTTTTTTAATAACATGCTTACAGGCGAAACATATGAATGACATCCTTGATGGGGCGCCTGAGGATTTTCTTTGCCGAGTTCCATTGGCTAGGATATTTGGTATCAGCATGATGGTGCTCATGCACATGGCAGCACCAAAGCTTGCAAATGGCTGCATGAATTCTTCCCGCAGCAGTGTATTGGACAGCATGGGCTCATTGCTTGGCCAGCATGGTCGCCAGATTTAACTCCCTTGCTTTCTTTCTCTGGGGCTACATCAAGGATCAAGTATACCGGACACCAACTACAACATCAGAGAACCTAAAAGAAAAAGTAAGACAAGTTTGCAACTCCATCCCTGATACCATGATCAAGAACGGCTTGGAAAATGTACCTATGAGATGGTGACCTCTTCGAACGCGCATTATAATCGAAAGGCACTTTTTGGATTGAAGGCCACTGCAAAATCATTCCGGCCCTAACGCCACCTCCCCGCCCAACCCCATTACACTCCATCGGCAGGCCGCCAGCTCGTGTCCATTTCAAGAATAAAAAAGAAATCAAGCTATCTTCTTGTTCTCTTTCGTCTCCTTAGATGCTTTATCGCTTCGGCACCGCTCAGCCAGCAGCATGCATTTGTGCCGTCATGCGATAAAAGTCGCACGCCCAGATACCTACACCAGACGTAACGCCCTGTCACGGGCCAGTCTCGCTGCAGCCGACGTCTTCATCCATCGCACGCTTGAGAGCAAGCAACACAATAACAGTGCACCATTGCCCCGTCACATGGTATTTTTTTATATTTCGCAGGCTTTCTTTGGAATGCGGAAGAAAGGAGCACGTGAGATATATCGTGTGAGTGTGTCCTTTTTTTTGGGGGGGGGGGGGGACTTCGAGAAAGCATTTGATAACGTTCCTCATGAACGCCCGTTTCTAAAACTTTCATGCGTTAATTCTTTTGCTTTTGAATGGATTTGTGACTTTCTAACTAACCGCCAGCAATTCGTGCACGCCAATAAACAGTCTTCTGCCTACCTTCCTGTCAGCTTGGGCGTGCCTCAGGGCACGATCCTAGGCCCACTATTATTCCTAATATATATCAATGATTTACCGAGTGATATTTCTTCTAACATCACACTTTTTGCAGACGACTGCATGCTACATATATCGTCCAATTAACAACCTGTCTGACATTCACTCCCTTCGGTCTGACTTTCAACGGATCGAAATCTGGTGCAACGAGTAGCTCATGTCACTAAACACAAATAAAACATCACTACTTTCTTTTCATTGCCAGCAATATTACTCATCACTGAATTATTTGATCTATAACTTCACAATTTCATGTGTAAGTGCGTACAAGTACGTAGGTGTTCATTTGTCATCACATTTAACAGGGTCCTTTCATACAATGCACACTACTAATGAAGCTAACCACGTTCTTGGTTGTTTACATCGTAACCTTTATCTACCACATCCTTCTGTCCTACTTCTCGCCTATCACACAATAATCAGACCAAACTGGAATACACATGTACTGTTTGGGACCCTCACCAAAGTAACCCTAAAAAAATGCTAAAATCTGTACAGAACCATGCAGCCAGATTCATTTTCTCAGAATGCTCATACCATTCTAGTCTCACCGAACTAAAATCTCGTGCAAACCTTGGAAGTCTTTCAGCACGCCGCAGAATAGCACGTCTGTGCCTATGGTTCAAGTTTTATCACACGTCACCTTGTACTCCTGCCATCAAGTCAGCACCAATCACGAAACAGCTGTATACCCACCATCTGCTCGAACCACTGTGAATCTTTCTTCATTTTTTGTCAAAACATTGCAAGATTTGAATTACCTTCCCTCTGACGTTGCGCTCCTCTCCAGTAGCACCGACTTCAATACAGTAATAAAAAAAATTGTATATAACACTTAATGCATTTGTAAATAGCCCACCCCTCATGTAAAATCCCTTTACTGGGGCCTTTGCGATATTGTAAATAAATAAATATTACTTCTTTTTCATAAATGCGTGACCATCCACCTGTAGAAGACCGGCAGCTCGAAATGCGAATGCCTTACAGTGTGAATTCCCCTGACACGCTTCGGCCTCCGCGGCCCCAACTCACGGGCCGCCCTGCTTCCAGCTTTAATCCTCCCGCACCTCTTGGGTGCCCTGGAGAACCTGCGCCGCCTCTTTTGTTATAATATCAAGTGCTCTTCTGAAGCGTTCGTTTGCCGGTTACATGTCCCCTCCGGGAGCAGTGCTTGTAAAAATTCTCCAATCTCTTGTCGCGACGATAAAAGCGGCCCGCGACTTTTATGCGACACCAGTCAGAACTTTGCTGAAATATCGAGCAGAATGACTGATAAGCGGGCAAGCTGGCACGAATTTGTGGCTAGGCTGTATTACATTGCGCTGCTCGGGCATACGTATGAAAAATGTCAAGGTCTAGCACACAAACTGGTCGCGTCGATCATATTCGCTATGAGATGTTTTTTTTTCGTGTCTTAGTGATCAATTGATTTTACGTGCAACATGCTACACCGGCAACCTGGACAGCGCATAAACTTTTCTGAGACAGGTTCCGTGTAACGTGCCTTTAGTTGGGATGCATCATGTAACCACGCAAACGACAACGGACGAGGAATAAACACACAGGACAGGCGCGGATGTTTCATTGTCCGTTGTCGTTTTCGCGGTTACATGATGCATTCCAATATCGACCACCAACTAGCTCGCCTCTCCCTGTTAAATATGTTACTTTAGTAGGGACAGCCGTCAAAAAACACGAGATGTACTCACCGAAGGCAAGGAGTACTGCCGGGTCCGGTGGCGCTCCTTCTTTCCAACTGATGAGTTGAATACTTCTTTAATTGACCCCTGCTTCGATATGAGACGGAAGGCCACATCCGTGTCGGCCAAAGCATTCACGGGATACACGTCCCACTTGTTATTGTCAACTCACTTCGCAAGGACGTGAGACATCTTGCGCTCCAGCTGTCCGAGCAAACAAACGCACGTGCCGAGGCCGGAACATAAAATAAAGAACCAACTTGACGGGAGGCAACTAACAAAAATACGTACGAAATGGCGACGGAAAAATGCAAACACGACGCAAACGAAAGAGATGGTATCAGTGTTTCCTGCTCACTTTTTAGATATGGCTGTGTTTGGCTTAAAATTATTTTTTTAAAAACTCATAACAAAAGCTTGAAACAAAACTTTAATAAATGTTTGCGGCCCTGTGAGCCACACACTATTGCCTAATAATATAAAATGCATTTTCCAGACCTACCTCTTGGATACGCTGATCTAACGTTTCACTGTTGAGTCATTGAGCGTCGAGGCAGTTGACCGTCTGGCAACGCTTTAGGTTTTCTAGCCAGCGGGTGCACTACTACGTGATTGTATGACTACTCCGCTGTACTCCGCATTCGCTGTTCGCTATGTTTTACTTGGGTGTTGCGCTCTATATTTTATCGTAAAGTAATCGTGCAAGGCCCAGCGCCGTTCACGAATAATGTCGCCGAGAAGACAATTCGGAAATTACTTATGGGACCCGTCCATCGACGTGCCCATACGCTCAAAATAGGTTCAAAAACGTACATCAGTCGGTGCTTCGTCTTCCGCGTTGGACAGTGAACTGGGTTCTACTGATGCAAGTGAACAGAATTTCTGCGAAAACGAAGCAGACGCTGACGCAGGCCACATCGCACCATTCCCTTCAGTTGACGCTGCAACTGAAGACTGTCATCCATTGGAAAGCACGCATGAAACCTTGTCTACCTCGTCGTCTGAGAGCAGCGAATCGGAATGTGACGCTGATTGCGCTGACGTGTATCCTGACCCCGGCGAGCAGCATTTTCCGAGAGCCTGGAAGGATGACTTGGTAAGCGTTGTGGTGTCAGGCGTAATTTCCAGATATTATTTTGTTGCTGTGACGTCTTATTTTGCCCCGCTGTAACGCCTGCCGCAGGTTATCTCCTGAAGCTTATGCAGCGTAGTGACCGAGTCGTATAGTGAAAATATTGACGTGATGGAATGAAGTAGGGAGCGTACCGATGCGATCATTGCTCGCAGCAGTTATTTCTCCCAATTAAGGAGAAAACCGCGCTGTTAAATTCATATTACTGATGTAAACACAGTTTACATCAGTAAACTGTGTTTACTGATGGTAAAGCATTAGTAAACCGGTGCTGGTAACGTGGAGCTGAGGCAGGAACAGAGCACCGCAGAGCCTGAGAATACGTAATGTGCTGATGGAATTTCCTAGGGTTTTCCTTTAACGTTCAGGCATTATCTTGGCGCCTGTTCTAGCATATATACATAATGCGTGCGTGCGTGTGTTCGTGTGTGTGTGTGTGTGTGTGTGTGTGTGTGTGTGTGTGTGTGTGTGTGTGTGTGTGTGTGTGTGTGTGTGTGTGTGTGTGTGTGTGTGTGTGTGTGTGTGTGTGTGTGTGTGTGTGTGTGTGTGTGTGTGTGTGTGTGTGTGTGTGTGTGTGTGTGTGTGTGTGTGTGTGTGTGTGTGTGTGTGTGTGTGTGTGTGTGTGTGTGTGTGTGTGTGTGTGTGTGTGTGTGTGTGTGTGTGTGTGTGTGTGTGTGTGTGTGTGTGTGTGTGTGTGTGTAATTTTGTCGTGTTGTGGCCAAAGCCTGCTTTTTTTGGGGTTGTTTGCAAATGAAGCCCTCAAATCTTCCTTGAGCATCTGTCGTTATTTAATAGTACTCCAAAAGTACATGTTAAAAATATCTGCTGTCCCGAAGCACACATTTCATGGCAAGACAGTGCTTAGTCTCACTGTGCTGCATGTACCACGGCTGCTTCAAAGAGGTTTCTTTGGTGGCCATCTGGTGTTCACCATGCACAGTTGGCATCTGCATTATTTCGAGGCAGGTTCACAAAGTAAAAGGGGTAGCTTAAAATGGTGCATTAAAGTTAGTTGCCAGGTTAAGTAACATGTTAGCCAGTATAAACTCAGTGCCACAAGATAATTCATGAAGCCCTTGTCATGGCAGGACTTTCTGTCCAATTTACTGTGCAGGTAACAAAACAGGCATCTACAAGTGTATGATTGTAATGTTGTACTTTTTCTAACACCACCATTGTTTGCTACCATTCCTCTCTGCTTAGGATGAAGACCTGTTTCCTGGAGCCAATCTTACGAAAGCCGAAAGCCTCTTAATGGTCATGGCCCACAGCTTGCGCCATGGCTGCTCAAAAGAAGCCACCGATAGCTTAGTGCAGCTTCTCAGAGCTCACTTGCCAGAAGGTGTCGCGTACCCAACATCAAAGTATACTTATTTTTTGACACTTTGCCGGATCCGAAAAGCAGTATGCTAAGCACTTATACTGTAGTGTGTGCTTTGGGTATATTGGTGAACTACCAGAATTACCAGGAAATGATGTGGTTGGCAGTCAGTGCAATGTGAACTATGCGAGTGGCAGCTTACTGAAAAGCTCATCATTTTTTCTTGTAATGGATCTGAAGGGCCAAATTCCAGATGTGTTAGAATCAGGAAAGCTGCAATGCAGTAGAACAGGCACTTCCTTTGATGTGTGTGACATCACAAAAAGCTATCAGTACAAGTTGCCTGTGACTTCGAATGACATTACATTGACATTGAATACTGACGGTGTGCCCCTTTTCGAAAGTTCTGATGCGAGCATGTGGTCTCTTCTTTTGATGATTAGTGAACTGCCATGCAAAGAATGTGCACAGACTCTTTTGTTGTCTGGGCTGTGGTTTGGCACAGGGAGGCCATCAATGAACTCTTTTTTGATACAGTTTGTGAAAAGAATGAATGATATATCATCCACTGGAGTTGTTTGGAGGGACAGCAGGGGTGTATCGCACACGTCAAAGACATTTTCTGGTCCCCGTACTGTAGACAGCGTTTCCAAATGTGAACTAACTAGTATGACACAATTCAACAGTGCTTATGGTTGTGCATCGTGTGAGGACTCTGGGCAGGTTGTTTCAAAAGGAAATGGGTTTTGTCGTGTGTGTCTGCCAAGCGCTTCTGCAAACAAGCTCAGAACACGAGCCATTTTTGTGCCATGCACAAAAGGCCGTGCAGGCCCCTAGTTGTGGCATCAAAGTAGCAAGTGTGCTGACACTTCTTTCATTTTTTTTTCATTTAGTGAGGCCTTTGTAGTACACTACGTGCATGCCGTTTGTTCTGGTTTTGTTCGGGCAACAATGTTTATGTGGCTGAAGTCCAGACAGTGCCACCGATTTCATCTATGCCGACATCTTCCTGATGCAGACAAATGTCTTCTGAGCCTCGCCCCCATATGGGAGCTCACGAGGCTGCCAAGGTCTTTAAAGGACATAAAGGAGTGGAAAGCTGCTGGTTGGAGGAATCGGCTGCTGTTTTGTTCCCCAGTCACATTAATAGGACGCATTCTAGAAAGACAGTACAACCATTAGTTGAAATTCTTTGTGATCATGCATTACCTTCTTGACCCTTGCATCTGCATTCAGGAGCTTGCTACAGTTAGGAGAAAGATGAAGAAGTTTCTTCTTGAGTACCAGGAATTGTACGGTATCACGTACGTGACATATAATGCTCTCCTCTTTTGCATGTTGTCGACAGTGCCGTAAACTGGGGCCCTTTGTGGAGTCACCCTCTTTTTCCATTTGAATTTATGAATGGTACACTTAGACGCTAAGTCAATGGCATCAGATATCCACAATTTCAGATTGCCAACTGTAGCTGGCAAAATTAGATGTTTGCGCAATATTTTGTTTGAGATAAGTGAGTGATAGTTGTCGAAATTGCATGGTGAAGTAACATTTTCCTTAAACTACATAATAAAACATGAGTAATATGAGATGCCATCAAAGGGCTTTAGACTTGCTTTAGCTATTCGCTGTCTGGAAGTTGCTCACAAGACCTTACAGTCACTTTCATCGCTTGTTACAAAATGAATACTGCAGCTGCATTTTGATTTTCCAACACCATAGAAAATGTTACATTACCTTGCAACAGAGTTCAGTTTTGTTGGAAAGCTCTATGGACTCTTTTGAATTAAGCACATCCTATTTAACCATGCTTGCTTTTGTTAAGTTATTATGTGATGTTGTGCCACATTTTTATGCTTTGTTATGATGTGTGCTGTGAGCAAAAGTGATATATACAGATTTTTTTCATGTATAGTATGCTTTTGTACACTTTTGCGATGCCTGTAAATAATAAAGAGCATTATATGTCTGGTTCCTTGAGTAATCGCTGCTTGGGGGAGTAGCACACAGGTTCACGAGTGGCCCCTCATATTATCACAAGCAATACATTGAAATCATGGGGTGGCACAGAACATGCGTTTCATTTTCTCTTCATTTGCTTATCCACGTCTGCAAATCTGAAAATTGGTGCAGCAACACTGTGTGGCCAACAGCAGTCATCATTTGCATGCTAGATCTAACTTGCAAAATATAGGTCTATTGGGTAATATATTATAAGTCCAAACAGTGTGACATATTTCAAATGAGCTTTTTCCTATGAGGACAAAAACACGTTTCTTATTCAACAATCACTTAGTGAAATAGCCAGGGTAATTGAAATGTACACTTGCAGCATGCTAACAAACATCATTAAACAGCATTGCACTTGTATCAATACAAGCAGGGGGCTTGTAAATCTGCATATAGACACTTACATTTAATAAGAAACAAGCAGTGCAATAGAGTGAGAGGTGTATTTTCTTTCATATTGCAGCAGACGGCTATCCTGACTCCCTTTAGGATAGGATGCATACTCATACTGTAACGAGTGTGACCTAGCTGATCCTCGGGCAACAATCACGATGGTTGTCAGTAATTTGCAGATAGTTGCTGTTGCCTTGTTGCAGTGTGCCTGTACTCTATCCTAATTTACACCTCTGGAATATTAAGAAAACATGGATGCCTGTTGAGAAAATGTAGAGCAGAAAAACATGGACAGACAAAAGAAACTAGATGACAAACAAGCATTCGTATCATTCTTTCTGTCTGTGTTTTCTCTGCTCAGTTTGTCAACATGTGGAACAACAAGCCCAAACAGCCACAAGCTGAAGAACGCCTGGCTTTCGTCATTCCATCTAATACCTGGTGTCACAGAGCCACTTTCGATTGCAATCAAGCCTGATATGGATCAAATTTGATTGCAATTGACAGTGACAGCTGATAACACTGTCCAATTAAGTGATCCTCATGGAGTTTCAGGTGTTGCAGGTCCAAGGGACTTGTCAAATTTGTCTAATGTGCTGTAAAAATTTCAACATAAAACATTTTTTAAAGGAAAATATTTCGTTTGTCATTGTGAATAGGGCCGTTATCATCAGCTGATTGTATGACACTGTTCTCGACATATTCTTGCTCCTCATTATTATTCGCTCAATTATGCTATTCCTTCATTCTCTTAGTTTTCTGTTTCATTTCTATATTTATGATTTCAGTAGTCTTCAGTATGTAAACAATTGTCCTAAAAAAATTCAATGCTACTTATAGTGCTTGGATCCACACTAACCTTTGGCTAAGCATCGAGACACTGTATCAAACAAATGGTAGTCAGCCTATGATCGCGATAAAGAGGCTCGAACGCGATGCGCGTATTATTGATCCTAATAGAGCAAGATCACGATTGAAAGTGACCATGTGGTACCGGTGTAATCGCAACGTGAAAATACAACGAGAAATCAATTGGAAAGCATTCAACGGAAAAATCATTGGCAGTGGACAACGGAAATTCCGTTGAACTCTCGTTGTGGTGAGTCAACTGGTGTTGAAATTCCATGTTCTTTGACTTGACTCAATTATAGTACAACAAATCGACAATGGAAATTCAACACCCATTTTCGTAAGGGCTGTTGCGTGGACGCCATCAGAACTGTTCATAAATAATTTCGTTATAGAGACTTCGACGCCTACGGCGACTGTGATGTGCCGCCACGACGATTCAATCTATTTTGTCTTCTAAGTCCTTGGACATGTCAATATTATTTCTCAAGTTGCGTCGCACTGTATGTTTATCGGTCTTCGCAGCGTGCGATTTCTCTCTGCTTTTTCGCAATCCAGTGCATTAATTCATAACAGAAACATCACCATATCCCATGCCTTTTTTTTTATCTGCGTCTTAGCCCTTTCCGTACCAATGAACTTGCCAGTATCTAGCACCAAGTTCGTATACCAAGTGTCATGACATTAACCGGGCAGCGGGCGCGGGCGAGCGTCTCAGTGCGCGTTTTCTGCTACTCACCGAACATCGCAGTCCCGGCGCCGTTGCAGAAATCTTCCTCGCCTCTGTGCTTGCTGCATACCCGAGTTGCAGCCGATGGCTGTCTGCCGGTTCTAAGTTTCGCGAGCCAAGCTTCACGCCGCTCCTTGTCCTGCGGCTATGTGTGAATAAGGCTGACACCGGGCTCCATTGCGTACGTCGGGCACTGCGGCATTGGGCAGTAGCCTACCATGCTGCACGCCTCCAAAGGCAGCCACTACCTATTATAGTACTTTCAAATGTTGTCAAGCAGACACCCAAGGCGGTAAAGCCTAACTGGTTAATCAGAACGGCAGCGCAGCTGGGACTTTAAACTTTCGTTTTCAGATCGCTTCGGCACTTCCGAAGCAGCCGACGCGGCTGCTGTGTCCACGTGATCCCTCATGCCACGTCACGCCGATGGTGGCGCCAGCTTTTGCAGTGGTGGAGCTCGAGGCCAACAGTTCCACCAAAGATGGTGTTTCTTTACTATGCTTCTGTTTAAGTATCTTCGGTCATTTCATGCCAAACAACCCAGATTCGTCAGAAACTTCCATGATGGCGCAACATTTCAAGTTTACCTGATAAGCAAAAGTATGTGCAATGAGAAATTTTTAGAAAATTTTGGTTTCATAAGTACGCGTGGGACATTTCGCGGTCTACGGGGCTTCACGACAGACTCTAAGAATGCCGTCCCTTACCGCTCTGTAGTGTACGCGCTTTGTTCATGCTTGTCTCCTTTTCTATCTCCCCCTTCTACTATGTTTCTCTTTTTAACCCTCTTAACCCTTCCCCCTGCGCAGGGTAGCCAACCGGAACTACCTCTGGTTAACCTCCCTGCCTTTCTCTGCATTATTTTCTCTCTCTCGCTCTTCACGGCAAATAAAGCAGCGTTGTTTTGACCATCATCGAAATAGTAGTTGAAAAAATTTCGATATGTTTAAAGTTCGGAACCCTTTCTCCCCATACATTTTTTTTCGCACCCGCCGTGGTTGCTTGGTGGCCAGGGTGTTGGGCTGCTAAGCACGAGGACGCGTGACTAAACCCAGGCCACGGCACCCGCATTTCGAAGTGGGGCAAAATGCGAAAACACCCGTGTACTTAGACTGTGGTGCACGTTAAAGAACCCCAAGCGGAGAAAATTATTACGAAGCCTTCCACTACGGCGTGCCTCATAATCAGATTGTGGTGTTGGCACGTGAAACCCAATATTTTTTTTATATTCTGTGGAGATATTTTTAGCATCATGGCAAAAATTATACGTTCTTGCGTAGCTAAGCTAGAAGGCACTAAATAAAATTTTCTTTTCCGGATGATTCAGAGATTCTTTTCCAGTATGATCCAGATATTTAGATGGTGTTAATGTCAAGGCAATGAAGTGATGTGTGATTGCCGAAACAGCCAAGTTCTCAAATATTTCAACACTTCTAGCACTTTTGGCAGCGGCATAAGTGAGTAAATTTGCAAAGTTGAAGTTCGAAACGCCGGGAAATCCAGCAGGCACAAAAATATAGAATGTCAGCCTCGTTGACATAATAGCCGCAAAATATTTGAAGCCTTGGAGGTTCAATTGATCGCCTAAAAAGATGTAAGGTGAAATTGTTTACAGCGGAAGCTGTATATGCAACCTTGCGTAGTTATTTCGGCGCCTAGCAACAGAAACAGACTTAGGGATTTGTAACAAACCCATACGGATGCAATGCGGCGGCGCAGATGTCACAATGTGGAACAAGTTAGAATGCTCGCCGTGAACAATAGCGTGAAGTGAAGGTTATCGCAGTATATGAGCAGGATACATATAGGCGCTAAAAAAAGCTGCGTTATCGATGGGGTGGACACGTATAGCTCATACACCCGAAGAACAACATGCGTACTAGGAGCACCGTAGGGAACAGCAACGAGAATATAAACGGCGCCAAAGCGAAACGACCACCCACGACGAACGTTTCGATGATTCTGAACGCACAGATGACAACCATACCACTCCGTGAAGACGGAATGGCAGCGAAAGCACTTTGACTTTCATTTGAGAGCTTTGACTGTCGTCAGCTTTCGCTGCTATTCCATTTTCAGATTGGCATGGTTGTCATTCTTTGCAAAAAGCTTCGTGTTCAAAGTAAATAAAGTAGATTTATAGTTCGGCATACAGGTATATGTGATACATCATTTCATAGCCCTATGTGTTTGCTATCCATGCGGGAAGTTGCAAAAAGGTGTTGTTCTTTAAATGCGAAAGCTTATTCTTTGAAATGTCCGTTTGTATATCGCGCATGCAGCATAAGTATACCAAGGCTTGCCGAGTAGCAAGGAGGGGTTGTTTATAAAATTAGCCACAAAAGCTAATCGACAAACTGTGACTGCCTTTTTCTATAAATACGTAGGCAAGCGATGTCAAGAGCTGCAGTCTCGACTCACTTTTTTCTTTAAACGTGAACACGGACATTGGCCACCAACCCCGTTTGACTGAACACGGCACATATGACTTATATAGTCGAGCATGTTGAGGCTGTCAAAGAGCAGTAACACGCAACACCACAAGAATTTCTTCATGCTTGTTTAGGCGTTTAGTTGTAATTATCGAGGTGTTTTCTACTTTCATCGTCATATGACAGTCTTTGGGTTACATGGAGCAGGGTCAAAGTGACCTGCTCCTTGTATGTCGCAACGCATGTTGATATGGCGCATTGCATTGCAATGCGACATGTTTATTAAGTACTTTGCCTGAACGATATCAGTGGTCTTTCTGGATTTACCACTACGTGAGAACAAATATTTCTGTTTGTAAACTGCATGAAACGTACCTTTTAACACCGCTTTAAACACCCTCACGAATTTTACACACATTGACATTTTATGTGCAAAGGCTGTATGGTTTACCCGGCCCACACCAAGCACAAGCCGCGTTGCGTTAGAGCATGCATCTCTTGGCAGTAAAACGCATACCACTACACCGCTTCATTGTTATCTGTGTTGCCCACCAAGCCAGTTGTGTCGTCTGCATTTCCGGCCAGCAAGCTTGTGTGCACGTCGGAAAGAAGCCGGTGCTTACACAAGAATTCATAAGAATGTTTGCATATATGTAATACTTCTTTTAAACTTCACACATGCATAGCAGACACGTAGAGCTATCTTATGATCTATCGCATACATTTATAAACCAAGCGCGAAAGCTGCTTTTTTGACCTTGAACAACGCTTCCTGCAAAAGATAAAAACTTTACAGTTTCTTTACAGGTGATCGGCTGTACATTCAAAGCTTCAAATATTGTACTATTATGCCATGTAAACTGGACTACCATTCCATATTTAATTGCTGTCTTCCGAATTTGTGTTATGTTAAGAGAAAACATTCAAACAATGCAATTTTACTTGTTTTTGCTGGTGCCAAAAGCACTCGAAGTATTCAAATACTTGAAATATGGGCTATTTCTAGTCACATTACTTCACTGTCTTTCCCTGCGCACCATTCGGAGGCCTCAATCCATGCAACGTGGCCTTGAGCAAGATGTTTATCGATGCCTTCTAGTCCACGTGGGCAGGAATAATAATCTGTCACCAGGATGCTGCAAACTTCTTGGCAAAAAGAAATAAAAATGGAGAAAAAGTTTTGAACTCCAGTGAAAATGTAGAAATTTTCTCAGCTATATCTGTGGTGGTGGAAGAACGCGGGTCGACTTGGCATGGTATGAGTCACCGGCAAGTGCATCTGTGCCATTGTCATTGTGGTTCTGTTCAAGAAAAACTGTAGTTTACATAAACTCGCAAAAATGGTTTCTTTTCCTACCTAAAATACATGTGTAAGAATGAAGCGGTAGAAGTTGGCTGAAATTTAAAGCGCAACAAAAGCTCCGCGGTAATGGCAATGATATGTATTTCATGTGCGTATGAAACCGCATACTTTGTGAATTCTTTAATTATTAATTTGTGGCACTGAAAAAAAATTATAGGGAACTCACAAGCGCAATTATTTTTTGAAATCGTCCAATACGTCTCTAGTGGCTCTGCTTTTTCGTATAAAAATGTCGAGTAGTCAAAATGAATAAGTTGCTTGATATGGAATGACTTGCTCAGGAACCTAGTTATTATGGCAGAAGACACAACCGGATCATGCAACAAGCAATGCAGCACAATAAACTGCTCCCTTGGCATCACTTATTGCGATAGCCATGTTTTTTCAAAAGTATATAAGTTTTGTGCAATTGGCACACACCATTCAACCAATAAATAAGTATTATGCAGTGTTTTCTTTCAGACTGACAGAACTTTTTTTTAAGTTGCCTGTGCCAGATAGCAGAATTTTTCTTCTCGAGCTGAATTATTCAGAGGTGGACATACTAGCAAAGGAAATAGAAACACATATTCAACTGATTCTTCCAAAATTACCCATTCACTTTAATACGGCACATTACAGCATATATTGCAATTTACAAATTGTAGCCGCTTACTCATAAGATGTAACCACTTGAAATTAATTTCCAGAATGACACTAGTTTCAATATTCTTCCAGAAATATGGGACCAAATATGTGGACGTTCCAGTTACTTTCATGCTTCAATGCATAAAAGAGTGTTTGTTAAAAAGTGAGCGGAAATACAGTGCATTTTTACGGCCAGTTTGATGGTATGTATCTCGTCACTGATGTCATTCTGAACATTCATTCTAAGTGTATACGCTTTGTAATCTCGCCGACTACA
Source organism: Dermacentor albipictus (assembly GCF_038994185.2). Classification (NCBI taxonomy): domain Eukaryota; kingdom Metazoa; phylum Arthropoda; class Arachnida; order Ixodida; family Ixodidae; genus Dermacentor; species Dermacentor albipictus. The sequence continues at coordinate 467,249,690 of NC_091821.1, read as the reverse complement.
ATTCCTAAATTGCAATAGGTGCCGTAAAGCAGTTAATCAAGCCGTTGATTAAGCGAGTTTTTGTTAATTCGCTTAATGTGCGTTCTTATTTTCTGTGTAAGTGATGTATGGTACTCTGTATAATCCAGCTGAATATCTAGAATTAGGTTAACTGCAACAGCCCGTCTTTAAAAATTCCCTGGATCTTAAACATCACCACCCCCCATATCAGTGTCTGCTGTGAGCTCATTCAAATCGTGCCACGATTATATTACCACTGGCGACCTAACAAAGAAAGCATCTTTTTTTGAGTGTTCTTTTTTATTGACATATCAGTCTTCTTGCACATTTCAGTAATAACTTATTTTAATGTTTGTTTCTTTTCGAAAATGTTTTTATTGAGGGCCACACAGACCATATCTGTCAGTATTTAATTTTGTTATGTTGCCGAGGTGCAGGCACTTTTACTTTGCAACACTGTTTAAGAAGTTTCTGATGTTCAAAGCTACAAATGGTTGTAAATTTACAAAAATGCATGGCGACAAATAAACAGTTCCCTTAGAAGAATGGCGTTTGTCTGTATGAGTTCGGCAGTGTTGATTTCATGAACGACCATTGGCTTTGCGGCGTTAAGCGTATTGAAAAACTGGCATAACGGTGCTGCTAGCAACTTGACAATATGGTTTATTACAGGAAATCAAAGAGCGTGCTTTTCAGCCCACGGTAACCCCGGCCTGCAGCAGAAACGCGTGTGTTTAAATTTGCCCCTATCCTCTCATATGCAAAAACATAGCAACATGACATCAGAGGTAATCATGTAACATAACATCGCTCAGCAGTATTTTGAGAAAAACACACCTTTCGCCACTGCTTAGTAAACACTAGGGACATACTTCGATGGTCTTTGAACAAATTACAATGTTGATGGTCAACGCAGCTCCAACAATATTTCAATAGGCTTTTATAGTTGACGTTCGCATTTTCAACATTGCTTCAGTGTGATTTCAATAGGGACACCCAACACACTTGAACAATAGTTCAAAGGGCTATCAATGTTGAAGTTAACCGCAGCTTCAACAATGATTCAGTGGGCTTTCAATTTTGTCGTTCAGCATTGTTTCAAGAATAGACCAATGACGTTTTAAATTGAGATGCCTCAACGGTGTTCCAACTAAATGTCGCGGGCCAGTTATCAACATTTGACAACAACAGCTACCGGTCACTGTCAAGCGCGTACACGATGGCTTAAACTGCACACTCTCACCATCTATTGAGAAATGGTTTGGCTTCAGTGCCGGGCCACAGTCGGCCTTGTTTTGCACTATCTCCTGGACCGGGCCTAACTTTTTGGCCACAGATAGACGAACGGACATTATTTTGGTCTATAATGTTACGCATTAAATATACCCAAGTTAGTGCACGCTTCCCCGCGGCGATCACAGTGATTTCAAACGTACCACGCGCGATGATCACTGCTTTTAACCTAGCGCACTGCCACAAGAAAAGTGATAAATGACAAAACAGTTACGCCATGCAGAGACCTCAAAATTCACGCCAACGAGTGGTGTGTGTTACATTGCCGAAAGCAACAGACGCGGGCATTTATGAGAGCAAAAACAAAACGAATAACCTGAAAACGTCACCGCCCTGTTGGTTTCCTTGCATCGACATAGCTGCGTGAAAGCGCTATTCATTCATGGACGGCTCAACTTAGAGCACTGCGATAACGGCTCCCAAACGCGTAGTCACGTGGTTACCTTCATGATTTCAGAGCTTTCTTTACGAAGCCGAAAAAGATTATTGCGTAATAGGCACGAAGCTACATACTGCTGAATTGGGCGTTTCCTAGAACGCTCTCTGCCATATCATTATCGAAAATTCGGCCCAATGTTTAAAGATGGGAAGTTGATTAATTAAGTATCGCTAATATAAGCAACTAGTACGAATTCACAAAATTATGTCATTTGCTCCATAGAGGGCCTGACAACATTATTTTAGGGTTGTCTTACTAAACGGCAATGGCATGTAATTATACTTGGGCTAAATATAGCTGAGACATACGTAAGCGTTGATTCGCAGTGTATATACTACCGGCCGTCACTATTCTTCCCTCGACAACAGTCATACATTTTTTATTGAAAGGAAAATAAAAGAAAGAGATGGCAGTAACCCTAGAGTTATCACGGCTACTCCTTTTGTAATAGCAGAAACAACAATGTAAAGTGTGCATACATATGTAGTAAGAAAACCGGACAAGAGTCATACGTCACCTTCTTCCACGTGAGATCACTGCGTAGACGTTTCGCACTGTGTAAACGCCTGACTTGGAGTTTTCATTTAGGAATAGCTTTCAAATGGTGCAGTGCATAAATATAACCATGGCGCCAACTTGCAGTGGCGGTTTTTGCGCTGCATAACAATAAATGCTGCACGATATTACACGTTGCCTCTTATGAACAGAAACACCATTTTACACATCGCCACACGTTGTACAGCATTTAATTACCCGGTTTACGAAAGGTTCATTTCCTATACGTTCCAACAGGTGCCTTGGATCCGAATATTCTTTTCACATGCCAAACAGACCAACATAGCGCATAATTATCTGTATCATTCAGCATCAGTCCATAATAACTTATGTTCAGCTCTGATGTGGGACAGCTAATGACTTACCGAACCAACGAACCAATAATTCAATGCAAAATCAATCAAATGCATTTTAGCTTGTTGGTGAACCAACTGATTGATTAATTATTTATATATTTATTTTAAAAATCCTGCGTTCTCTCAAGACCAAGCTCGTGTGAAAACATGTTTGCAGTTGAGGACACATAAACCAAAACGTTTAACACATGATCAATTTTGAAGGAAACGAAATAGAAGCGGAGCGCTAGCGCGCTGAACAAACGGAACGTACGTCGAGGAACAAACACCAGAAAGAGTTTCACCACAATTTCTAGCATCCTAGGAAGGTAAGTAAGCGTACTAGGCCGAGCGTAATTCGTCCTACCTTTTCGAAGCGTTCAATCTGTACCGAAAGGCACACACCGTACACGTGGCGTTGCGCCCTCCCTCAATGCTGGAAAGAGCGGTAGGGGAAAAGCGACGCGGGTGTCGCGACCACGCGTTCGCGGATCGCGCCACGCGCCGGGCGCCGCTAGCGGCAGGACGCGCGACGCCGCCGCCGACTGGGAGCGAGCTCTCGCCGCACCAGCAGCCGCTGGCTCAGTCGACGCTGCGCCCGCTTGGGCCCCGTGCACCGGCTCCGCCCTTCCTTTGTCGGATATACGAGAGCGTCGACGCCACGCGTGGTCTCTGGGTGCCCGGACCGCACGAGGCTGTGGTTTCGGGACGAGACGATCGACGTCGTCAACTGTGAGCCACGTTCCTGGCGGCAGTGGTAAGCTCAGATTCTGGCGTGTCCTTACTTTTTGTACCACTCATTGTTTAATGTGTAGCAAAATTATCTTGTCCGAACAGTGCTGCTTACTATAAGGAGCACGTGGTTTCCGCCTTTAGTTTGGGCGACAACTGCAGGGCAAGTTATCAAGAACTTGAACAGCGGGCGTAATAAAACCGTGCTATCTTCTGTTGATGTAAAGAATAACAAATGCTTGTCGCCTGTTCTTTCAGTAGCGGCATTTATGCTGAATGCGACAGTGGCATCCATGTAAATGGCGGTAATGCGCTTGAAGGACGAAACACGCAAGCAGAGCTTATATTGAAATAGGTGTGTCTACTCACGCGTTGAATGCAAACGCCAGGCGATACGCCGTTTACGAGGGATGAATGGGAAACAGAATGCTACCGGCCTGTGGCTCTCCCACACTCACAGACGCAATGAACTCGCGCGAAGTACGTTGTCACTTGTTTCGCGCGAAAGGGGTATGCACCACATCCAAACTTTCTTACACAAGATTACCGCGATGCGCTAGCGAATGCGGTACGCTGCTATCGTAATCACGTAAGCACGTCTAAACTGTTGGCACATGCGATAATCTCTTCTGGAACGGAAGGCACGTTTCGCAAGCGTCGCTTATGAGAAATTTGTGCGCCGTTCCTCGCTTTACACTAGCTTTCTGCTTCTTTAGGCTCTTGAATCGGCACGGTAAGTACATCCGCGCAGCGCTATTAGTTCTCGACGATTGGGTAAATGTGTTCTAATGGTTGCTTGTTGCCCACTGCACGCTTCTGGCATAAGGTTTCTATGAGGGACCATTCTGAAGAATATAATAACACACCACTGCCAACACGACCTTGTGGTCGTGATTTGGCTGTGATTTAGTGGCGCGTAATCGTTTTATTTTGTTTTGTTTGCCGCTGTTCATTGTTATCGTTGCTCTTTCCGAGAAGTTTTCAAACTCGCCCTATTTTTCCTCATAATTTGGTATTCTGGTTTACTACGGTGGGGAACAGGAGCAGCCTCTCTTTTACAGCGAAGTTGTATATGGCTAGGGTGCCGTGCATTTTCATTCTTCGTAAACAAAAACTATCATCATCAATAGCTCATACCCCCGCAAGCATCCATGCTCCCGTAAGCAACCAAAACATCCAATGGCTCATAGCGCCATAATGTAGAGGCTACAAGCAATCAGCAAAGTGAAGCGAACAGTGCTTAAATTATTTCTAATCGCGCATACACCATTCTGTACAGCATGTTGAAAATTGTCATCATCAATGGCTCATACCCCCGTGAGCAATGGCGTATCGCCCGCTAAGCACGCAAAAAAATACAATGACTCGGAGCCCTGTAAGGTTTATGGCTACTAACTTTCCGTGAATTAGCTGCGGTGACACTACCGCTGTTGTCGTTGTCGGTTATTTCAATGTGGATGTCTCGGTACCGAAAAGGGAGCGGTTTACGCGTTCCGTGTTGCAAACATACCTCTTGCGATGCCACACTGATCTGGCCCAACCGACCACCCAGCGGCGTACGTGCATCAATTTGACATTATCAAAGAATGTGATTGCAGTTTCGAGAGGAGTAATGACCACCAATCAAGACAATAAATGAGTGTGCTACCTTTTGTCACGATCACCACATATCAAGACAATATATTAGTTCGTACCTTTGTTCAAAATTGGGTGTCACCTCCGTGTCGTGTGCTAAACAGCTTCGCTGTTCAACGACCTTCACAGAGTGGCATGGCTGATATATTTTTTTCTTTATGCAAGTGCACTTCTTTTGTGTTCTTCGCAATGGTGTCAGCGGCCTCCGGTCCACTTCTCCTGCCGTTGACGACGCCTCGGCGCATGTCAGCCGTCGAATGGCTCGCAACGTGCTACCGATTTGCCACTGTGCCTCCTAAGCCACCATGTGTGCTCACATCATCATCTCTGAAGCCTTGTGGCCATCGCGAACGGCATGTTTTAAATGAACGAGCAGCAACTACGATAGTAACATACATTTCTCGATCGCAACGTATCATGTAGCGCAGCCACTATGTCTATTTGAAGAAAAGCTTTACGCTACTGCTAATAATTTGAAATTCCTCGGTGGAAAAGCTAGGGGCGCACCTGTGCAAGCCATGTTGCAGCTGTACAGAGTACTGTTCCTGGTATTTCTGCGCCGCGGTCTGTCAGTTTTATCGAATACATTCAAAAGCAACATTCGAGGCTCCAGAGAGCATACAGGCCGAAGCCGTAAGCACGTCTTTACGTCTTTAGGTTTTCTTTTTCTCGTTGCACCTTTACATCACCAACCATCGCCGGAGAACGTCAAACTCCAGTTCACGTATCTCTCAACTCGCTCATAGTGCACATTCGTCGCCTCTAAAGGACCCGCGACCCTCGCTTGGCTTATTTGCTGGCACAGCGACCCCGAGCCACGTTTTCGCCACTGATCACCACTCACCACTAGAGCATAACATCACCGTATGCACAACCACCGATACATTGACCTGCCTGCCCCCTTGGTGCCTTCGACAAACCCAAGTGTGCCTGGCTGCTCCAGCAATTACCAAGAGATCCAACAATTCTCCAGTGGCTTTGGAGCATAAGACGCTCCTCTTATTGCACGAAACCGACCGAGAGCACACGCATGTTTATGCTGATGATTAGACCTCACCTATCAGCTCAGCAGCCACTGTTGTCATTCGAGCAATATAGGTCACAATGAAATTCAAGTTATTAAACATAATATATACGCTGGCTGAACCTTCAATCCCCGTGCCACTGTGACCTGTTTCAGTGACCAACAAGGAGATAAATTGGTCGCGTTCTGTGACTCAAAAACGGCTATTCAGAGCGTCAAATCTGTTTTACTTCACAGTGCAAGGTCGAAGACGATATCTCAATTTTTCCCCTTTCTTCAATGAGATAAGGTAACCATTATGGTCTTGTAAACGGCATGGTGTCTCCTTTCACTGGCTTTCGGTTCAATGTGGCATTATCGGTAACGACCTAGGTGACAAGGCTGCCCCGTCTGCCAATGAAGGCACCCTGGTTATTTTAATTCCGCTAAAGATGACGGGCGGTGCAAGAAAACCTCATTTGCTCGCTCGCACGAGTAAAGCTTACTGGAGCTCTCTGAGCGTCTCTAATTGCCGCCTGCATACCTTGAACGCTTTGTTATGGTTGCGAGTGCGAACTAACCTCTCCCGCGCGGTTGCAACGCTGCTTTACCGCCTATGGTTTGATGTGACATTTGCGAATGCTTATTTATGCAGTCAAGAAATGGCCGATACACCAACGTGCAACACTTGTGGATCTAAAGAAACTATCGAACATCTACTCAGCACTGCCCTCAATACAATATCCAGTGATTTTATTTACCGACCACACAAAGCCAACTGGGCCATAGGACATTGTCTGAAACAAAAATTCTTGGACCTTGGCCACATCCGTCAATGGCGTAGAAAGGTATTCGGGTGCTACTGGAGTTTATGAGGAACACCAGCCTCAGTGGCTGATTATAATCCCGATGTGAGTCCTACTTGGCACGCGTAGTGCTTGCTCGTTCTATCATTTTCTTTGTTCTCTTTTCCTCTTTCTATTTGCCGTTTCTCTTAACCCTATTGTAATGTAGCAAACGAGACGCTCGTCTAGTTGAATTCCCTACCTTTACTCTCTTTGCTTTCTCTCTCTCTCTTGCTCTCCACCAACGAATAACGTTCCAGAAGATATTATTTGTCATGAATGCCGAAACAGCGTCTTGAACAGCAAGTAATCGGTTACGGCTGTGGTTGTGCACGAGCCTGTTATGCTGTTTCCCAAATCACACTTCTGTAAAGAAGATCAATTATGCCAGTCTTCTTTTGTGAAAAACAAAAGGCGGCATGAACTATCATGCCAGACGGCAAGAAGGAGAATTGTTTTCTGCAGTAAGCTGTTCCGAAATAGATGTCTCAGGCTTTTCAAGTTTTCTGTATTCTTATTAGAATCCGTGTTATGTAGGTCATGTTCGATGGGTTCTATGGGCGACCTCAGACTATGTGGATGAGGTCGCCCACATAGTCACTACGAAAATTGACGGTGTGACCTGTAGAATGCGAGGCCTCTCTTATGCGTTATGAATTTAATCACATTTGTTTCTGGATGCTTCATGGGGAACTAGCAGATGCGTGACCCGTCGTGTAAGCTCACATGCCAACTTCGATTAGCCACAAATGCTGTCGAGGCACCCATGTGTAGCCTGGTTCATGTTTTTTTTTATAGGAAACGAAGCGTAATACAAATTGTAAGCGTAATCACTGCCACTTACAAAATTTAGCAGTCATAGTTCTTCGCTTTTCGAAGCATCACTCACTTGAAATTACCAATAGAGATTTGTATTTTTCATGGCGTGAACAATGGAGGCCATTTATATTGCAAATATCTAAGGCATAGGGGCTAGGAAGACACCCCAGAAGAGAAGGATGATATTTACGGATGGGGATGAGGGCAACAAATCCTTGCACTGTCGCGACTTTAATGACGTGTGCTTACGCTAATCAGATGTCATGAAAGTGCCCTTCTAGGTCTATCTATTGATTTCGTTTAGAAATAGTGATCGTAAAAATGAAGGTCAATAACTTTACCTAATTCAATATTCATTTTTAATCTTCATTTCAAGTCTGCTTCAACCTGCCCTAGACAAAAGAGAAAAAAAGAGTACAGTCAGGGAATGAATAAGAATTTAATCTCAGGGGAATGAATGCAAACAGTAATATAATTTTGTGTTGCAAAATTCCTAGCTTATTTTCTTTTCTTTTAATTTTACAATTTCGATAAGCTTATAAGCATCGTACAGCCGCATTTTGAATATGGTGTTATCAGTTGGCTAACTTTGCGTTTTTCCTCTCAAATTCAACAGATTTTCTACAAATTACATCAGTGACTGCCTTATCAAAGCCATTCTGTTTTTTTCTGTGTTGAGTAAATTGTGAAACGTACTGCGAATGACCTCCCCCCCTTTTGCGTTTGTGAACTTTTCACAGTGTCGGTATTGAATGTAAGGCGGGCTATGTACGCACTGCGCCGGCCTGTGCACAACGAAGAGTCAAATGCGTCATCTTGCAAAATGAATTTATATTTTTTATTTTTATAGAACATACCCTTCGGCTGACAAAACAGAGGCTCTCCGTGTTGTGGTGCGATAAATACAGCTGCGTGTTTGTTATTTGGGATATCCGCACTCCGACTCATATTTAAGGCCGTCCCGTCATCATTCTTGCCCCGGCGCTCTTTTTTTTTTCGTTTTCCTTACGCCATGGAACACATCTTTGGCCAAGCCCTAGATATCCACTGCAACCCCCAGCACGCTGTGTGCTTTTGCGAGAGCGTAGGAAGAAGACACTGTCAACAGAGAGCAGACCAAATGAAAGCGACTACAAAATGAAAGACCACTTATAGGCAGTAGATTGCCTGCGTACTACTTTTGGTGGTTTTCGGCTGGATTACAAGTTTTTCATGCGTGTATCTACGTAAACTCGTGGGCCCAAGAGGTAAAGTATTTTTCCTAAAATAAACGTAGTTCAAGTAGCATAGCCGTGTTTCCCAGTAGGATGGAAAATTGGAACATTCAGTGGTCTAGTAATGGGGGAGTATGCCACAGTTTAGTAATCTGGGAATATAGTTACGAAACTTCTTAGAACTGGGACAACTTTGTTAGGCATCTTATGGATACGAACTCGGCGCTCCCTGTTCTTTTACATAGGTGGGCTACTGTATTCGAAATTTCTAGCACCAGAAATATCTGCGGGACAAGTTAAAGCTTTTAGTTTAAAGTGCCAGCACCTAAACCTCACCGGCAACGTTTGCGGAAGAAGACGTCAGCTGCCAGGGCTTTAGATAGCTCGTTGAGGTCGCGAAAGTTGAATTGTATAAACGCACCTGACACTGGAAAGCTTGGTTGATCATTTGCAGCTTTGGAGAATTTAGGTGTTTTTTTCTGCAATGAGTATAGTGACGTGTTAGCTGTTACGCATAAGACGCACTGATTGCTGGGCACCTACAGCTTAGGCGTGCGATCATATGAAGCAAGGAAGCGATTACTTTCCAGGTGTATTGCAGAAAAGGCCGCTAGATAGGTCAATTTGCAAGCGACGTGTGATCTGGAGAGTTCCGTATTTCTCATAAACTTCCATCTTTATTTACGTAGACGTTTAGTGAACATATTTTGATGTGTCGGACATTATCCGTCGTTCTTCGTTGCCTGTTGTTCGACCGGCTTTTGCGGTCACCTACACGCAAGGCTGGGCAAAGATACTTTGCAACTCCATCATGATACAATACAAGGTATTCGGGCAGCAAGTATTTGAGATATAGAAAAAGGTACTACCGCAATTATTGTATGCTATACAATACTTTCCCTCCGTATCTTAAAGAGACCTCGATACACTTGCAAATATCTTATGATAGATTTATATAATGTAGCAAACGCGTATGCGCTAAAGTGTTTGCTTGGAAATTTTTTAACTCCGACCAACCTCCTTTCACTTCAATCAAATGGCTGGTAGTATCTCAATTTTTTTTTCTTTCTTGCTCAAAGAAATGTTTTTCATTCCGAAACAATTTGTTGGGGTCGCTTTAGATGTTTAACACGAGAGCTCTTTACACGCTGCATTGTCAGCAATTTTTGTTGTCGCTTTTGTAATTGATGGGAGTCGCTGCTATGTTTTCTGACCAGCTAGCGGGTCGCCATCTAATTACAAGGACTTCAATAAGACGTTTCTGCATGTTGGCGCAAATACCGCTTTGGTGTTTTACTTGTCGGTAAGCGTATTACCCTTTACGCAACACTGGAGAACCACACAGGTGTACCACAGCAACAAGGCTGGTAGCGATGTTTTTGTTGTTGTTCGATCGTGTATCGAGGGAACACGTAAAGCTGCAATGACCTTTCATATTCTACTTATCTACTGGCACAAAGCGTTCATTAGTGACATATTCATTAACCTGCAATCCTCTTACAATTTTTCTTCTACAAGAAAACTTGTGTAGCCCAAAAACGTTTCATACGCATTGCAGTGGCACACATTGTCTCAGGATACCGTCACTGTGGACACTACTGGCACTTGTACCTTCTATTACCTTGTGATTTGCCACATTAAGAAATTGGAGGGTGAGCCAAAACAAAAACAACAAAAAATCATGTCCAGATAAAATTGAAAGGCAGTTCCGTGTCACACAATCACAGTGAAAATGTAGAAACACAATACAAGCGGCACCACTAATGGATATGACATTTGAGCACGAAGTGTTGCCAACTTACTTGTTAAGGTCAAACAATAGAAAACTCTGTGCCAGTGGAAATTCAGGTGGCATAGTGGCAGCAGTATCAGCTCGAGAAGCGCAGTTCTGCCGACGTTTATGATTTCGCGTGGTGATGTTTCGATAGCAGTATCTTGTATATTAAGATAGAGTACCTTGTAAAAAAAGTATCTTGTTAAAAAGTATCTTGTATAAAAGTATCTTGTATCTTAAGATACACGGTACTTTTTTTCATGCATCGGAAATACAGATACTGATACACGTCTTGCCAGACGTATTGTTAAAAATATTCAAAATGGGTGCAGACACACCTTTATGGCTCCCCCGTATTATTTTCAGGTGCTAAAAGGGTGTTGTGTGCTAAACATACAATTTTTAAAATTCATGGATGCTTTCGCTTTTCAAATTTTCCATGAAATAAAAGGGCCTACGTGCTTTCCAAGCGGTCACCTTCCAGTCATTATTCGAGCTTGTCATAAGCGCACAGTAGGATACGGAAGTTATTCTGCTGCTTCATCTGTGAGCTGTCCCCGGTGGTGAAGTAGAGACTTGTGCCTCTTATTTTATTTCATAACCGGCCGTTCGCGTTTTACCCCTCACTGTTTAAATTCTGTCAGGTCCACGTTGGTCTATAATACAGCTACCAAGCGGCAGCGAATCACTGCGCATGAGCCAATCACAGTTCACAAGCGCTTATTCTTTTTGGTGTATGGAATTGGTGGCGTTGCAATTTGATGCGCATTAAGCTTTCCATGTTTCCTTCGGTATCGATTGGAGTAAACATTCGCAGGTAGTCGGAGAGCAATCTCGCGCAGATGAAAATGTGGCATATATTGTGTGTGGTGGCGCCACCCACTATTAAAGTGAGGAGACACAGCTATTTGAGCTCCTCTCATGTCTTACCTTTCAATCTTTTTTTTTTGCGAGCTTCACCTGGATTTTCTCAGGTTCGCGTAGGGTTATGTAGATAAGCTTACGAAGCATACCGACAGCCTATCAGAGCAGCTAGACCCACCACCGCGATCTCTCCAGGAGATGTATTGTTTGGTGACGTAACGTCGGCGGAATGGTTGAGAGGTAACATTTCCGAATGACAATCTGTAGGTGCGTAGTTCGAATCGAATCTCAGTGTACTACGCTACTTTTTTTTCTTTGTCTTGCAAGGGACTGTAAGATTTCTTCGACGGACACTGGTACCACAGGCAGGGATCCAAAGAACTTGTTGAAGTAAAATAGCATATATCGATGTAAAAAGGGAAACGTAGGGTACAATACTGGCTAAATACCCATTTGGGGAAAGAGCCTAATTCCAACAAAACGCCATTTCAAGTGAATGCATTAGTTCACTCTAACATCATCTTTTATTGGTGTAAGCGGGTGAGTTACAGACACAATGAATCGCCCTGAAGAGTGCAAATTTCCTTAATGTGTAGCCATGCTTCTCTTGCAGATTCCCGCAAACATGTTACGCACACAAAAATCTACTGACACATTCGCGCGACCTGCTATCTCTCTAAAGTTATGAGAAACCTAGTGAATGTACGAAACCATGCGTCTTTACATGATCCATCAGTGGGTTCTTCGCTGGGAGTGCATAGTTATCGAAGCAGTGCCTAGAAGTATTCATCATTGCAGGCAGTTCATTTTTCCCGCTCTTCGAAGTTTCTGAAGCACTGCTTTGAAAGGCTAACCACCCGCAATGATGAGCGCCGTCATGAAGCGCATAAAGTAGCTGTCGTTTCGTAGATTCTGAATGTTTCCAATAATCTTAAAATAATAGCAGGCCGCGCCCAAGTATCAGTAGTTCTTTGTGCGCCTAACAAGCTTGTTTTTGTCTGCAAGAGAAGCAAATGCCTAGAAAAGGAAATCACGAGGGTTGTCCAAAGAGCCGTAAATTCGGCTACGTTGAATGGTAGATGATGCCGTCTAGGCGATCCCTCTGAGCGACGGCAAATACGGCATCGCGCAGTCCGTGAGATGCATAACTGATGGCTTCAGGGAACACAGCAGTAACATATAGAAATTGAAAGGTGGTCTTCTTACTAATCATTGCAGCATGTGCGCATGTCATCCACATTATCCAGAAGCTGATATAATATGGAAGAAGATAGACAGGCTAGTGAGAGAGATAATAAGACAAGCACCGTGTATATTCATTACCGCCCAGCTGCATCACACAGCCAATTATTCATACCTGATACATATGATATGTTCATACAGGGGTTGAACGCCCTGATGCGTCGCCTGTCAGGTTGCTCAAAGTGGAGCCTCTATTAAAATGCAGCACTGGGCATTACAAAGCCGCAGTGATGACTAGGGAGCCGATTAGGCACCGCCACCAGCGGTGATGTCTAAAATAATGGCTCCCATTCGAGTCGCTGCACAATAACTGTGATCTCGTGGCAGTTGCCCCCCAGTCACCGTGCGACATTCTCGCCAAGCGCGCAAAGCGGGGGTCCAGAACAGCAGTGACCGCCAGCACTGTACACAAGCTATTCTATAGATTCACGCAAACAAGCGATGTGAAGCGCCGCCTCCCAACAGTAGGAGTTAATTACGCGTGGTGGGCAATTATTCGCAGCCTCATTAACGACGGCGCTGCCACCGCCACCGCCATTATAGCGGTAATGGAAACGCGATAAGGTCCCGCGATGGAAAGGGGGGGGGGGGGCGACGCAGTCGACGCAACCCTTCGCAACCCAATCTTGCAATGGTCGCCCCTGCCAAGCCAGTGCGCTCAGTGAGCCGCATACTCCGTTGCACTCCGGCTTCATGCTCCCATTTCCACTGCAGGATCGGGGGAAACGTGGTGTTTGTGCAAGTACTATGTGGGCGTCTTGCGGTATGGGCACCACGCTGCCCCGGAACGCCACGACTAGGTGGTATTGCGCGCTCCTCCTTCCATTCAAAATCCTTCGAATTCAAGGCTGAGAAAAGATCGAAGGAAAAAAATAACACGAAGCAAACAAGCGAAGCAACTTCGTTGGGATAGTGGTGCGCAGGGCAGCATTTTAATAAAATCATAAGTGATCACCAGTAAGGGAAAATTGTATGTTCCGTTTTTACGTAGGAAGTGATTTTTTTTTTGTTAGGCCCAACAGAGCTGGACACATGTCACATGGTGAGCCTTACAAGGTTTATAGGAGCCTCTTCGCGGTTGCCTTCATTTAGCTTTTGCATATACATCAACGGACATATATCCCCTCAAATAGTGACCAAGCCAACAGCATCCAACAGACAGGCAGCTACGCCAAACGCGGGAAAGTGGGCAAAGAATGATTCGCTTTGAATATAGCCAGAGGTAGAGTACAATAGTCACTAGACAATTATGGACTGCGGGAAAATACGTACATTACACAAGAAATACTGAAATATTACAGTGAAAAAATAACAGTAAACGCAGAATTCTTTAAAACAATGTGAGCACGAGCAGGAACACAAATACAGAACCAATAAATTATCTAAAAAGTCAAATGCTCAGCGATGGTGGAATCGGTGCACTGTACATCATTTTTAGTCATATACTAACGTGTTCAAAAAGGGTATACACGAAAGTCTTGCTGTTAGTCTGCCGTATTTTTTACGCAATGAGCAGAACATAGTTAATGGAAAAGCTAATGCTATTGCAATTCACACAACTAATAATATCAATAAAACTGATAATACGAAATTCATTATGTATATGAGCAGACATGATGATCAGTAATTTATGACTACAAAGGTTGCGAAGAGATGGAATGTTCAGGTTACAAAATAGAGAAACTGAATCCGGTGAAAATAGGCTGGAGGTGACCAGTCTTAAAACTATTCGGGATTTACAAGATGCAACCAATACGTATTGCCAGACGAAGATAGGAAGTGCGAACGAAGTGTATAAATAAATGCATAATATTAAGATAGAAGGATTTTTGTTTGAAAGTCAAACGAAGTGTTGATAATAACAAGAATGCCTAGAAAAGCTTTCTGAATCAGTGACTGGGCGTTTTTATTAAATTTATATGTTTATGTAAGATGACTCCAAAACAAGGTTGTAGATTCAAATGTACCAATGAGCTGTGCGCTAAGTATTGTCTCTAATGAAGAAATGTTTGGTAACAACCGAGGGGAAAAAAGTGCCTATAATTTTACGTGCGATGGATTGATACGTGATGCGTTGGTTACGCACCTTGAGCGGACGTTGTTTAAATGGACAATTGGTAGGTGTTGATCAGTAAGTGAATTCCTTTGCGTGATATCAAATGTCTTATTATCAGCATATAGCACACCGTTAGCATGTTTCAGTAGAAGAAACAAGGTTTTAACGAATAAGAAAAACATAAGGGGCCCCAAGACTTATTACTGGGGAGCGTCTATGTTAGCAATTTTTTGTGTTTAGAGATCATTTACGTGAACAAACTGCGCCCGGTTAGCATGGTTACCGGTTAGCCCGGTAAGATAGTTTTGAATCATTTGCAAAGGTGGTCCAGATATGCCGTAACAATCTAGTCTATGAAAAAGTATGTTACGATTATTCATAGTAAACGCCGTAGTGCAATTGATAAACACAGCTCCAAATATGTCCTTATCTATTGCTAGTGTAACTCTGACAGTAAAAGTGGTTAGTGTAACCTTAGAGAAAAGCCTTGTAAATAACCAAATTGATGATAGAATCATCAGCTAAATACTTGTAAGTATTTTATTAAACGATTGTAGATTAGTTTTTCAGTTGCTTTGCTAATGAATTTTAAACGCATCTTGGGTGATAGTTGAGGCATTCACTGTCGTCTTTCTTAAAAAAGGGAATAACTTTTGCGGCCTCCAGTCTTGCTGGAAACACAGCAGCTGAAAAAGATTTTGTTAATTAGATCGGATAAGATTGGCGACATTTTTTTAAATACAAGTTTTACTTCCGAAGGGGAAATTACGTCGAGATCTGGGCCAGTAGCTATTACAGATAACTTCTTTAACTTCTGCTGTTACTGTGCGATACTCAAAAAGTAATGAGGAGTGTGCGAAAGCCTTGGCAGTGGGAGTTCTGAATGTGAGCTATTAACCGTATCTGCTGGGGCACTAAAGTGAGAACTGAACGCATTAACTATGTTATTAGAATCCGTGTATCTATTTTGATAATAGGTTATGCTAGTTGGGTGTGAATAGGGGCCATTATTGTAATGTAATTCCTTGACTATTTGTCAGTTTATTTTGATATTGTTATCGGTTCGCTTAATTTTATTTGCATAATACCTTTATTTTATTCGCATATTCCATTTAGTGTGCTTCGCGACAGGCCCCGCTATATCAGTTTTTACCCAATATACCTAAGAGTATTGTGAAATGGTTTTCCTACAAGCTTCCTAACAAGATATTTCTTTCTGAAACTGCACGCATTTTTCGCTTCTGATCCAAGGATCCCTCGGTGAACAAAGCCATTGCTTGACTCTAGTTTTCAACAAAAACTAACTCATAAATTCATTTATCACAGCAGGAAAAAGAATTAACGCTGTTTCTGCATTCTTTTTCCTCATACAAACCGTTCCGATTTGTCTTTCGAATAATCATTCATCCATTCAAATACTTCATTGAGTACCTTGTGATTTGATGGGGTGGGCCGGGACCCCGCCTAGGTTTCGGCCAAGGGTTGTTGGCCCTTGGCGGCTTCCTCGGCTCACTGGACGGCCCACAGTTGGTGCTGCAGGTCCGAGCTGAGCAACACAGACTCCCAGCGCGCGCGGAGGGTGTCGCTGTTTGAGGCTGCATCTCCGTTATCCTGTATTATAGCTGTACATTCGGATAGGATATGCTCCAGGGTGGCTCTAGAGTCGCAATGTCTGCACTTGTTAGTCGTGTATAAATGTGGGTGAATTAGGTGCATGATAGCTGGACCTGGATAGGATCTGGTCTTTAACTGCCGCCATTCGGCAGACTGATTTTTCTTTCATTTTCGGTGCGGCGGCGCGAATGTGCGATAATGGAATGTATGGTGTTGTGTAATTTCGTGAAATCTGGTCATTCGATCGTCCCACTCCCACTCATCGGTAGTCGGTGAGGCGGGGCTATATATATATAGCCCCGCCTCGGCGTATATATATAGCCCCGGCGTATATGCTCTCGAGCCATGTGGTGCACTGCCTCATTGCTACCGTATGGTAGGCTGTGAGCGGTTGTCCAGATGAGATCGACATTTTTGTCATGGTTATTAACTAATTTTAGGAGTCGTAGTGCCTCTTGGGAGATTAGACCGTTGGCGAAGTTTAGTATCGCCATCTGGGAATCACTGATGCCTATGCCTGTTTGTGTTTGTGCTATGGCTAGCGCGATATCTATTTCCTCTGCGGTTTCTGCGTGTAGCGTGTTGACTGTAGCACTCGTCCTTCATTTTCCCTCGTAATGTATCACCACTGCTGTGTAGGCGTGCTTGTGTCTGTATCTAGCTGCGTCTACAAATGTGGCGTCCTTGCTGTTACCGAATTTCTCCTGTATATTGCGTGCTTTGCTTTCCCGTCTACCCTGATGGGGGATACGATGCATATTCTTGGGTATTGGAGGGCATGTTATATATCTGATGTGTCTGGGCATATCCACTTTGACGCCAAGTTGGTTATGATATCTTATACCTAGGCGATCCAATATTTGCCTACCTGGTTTAGTTTTAGACAGGCGTTCGTATTGTGATATTCGTTGTGCCTCGCTTAGATCATCCAGTGTATTGTGGAGACCTAGCTGCAGTAGTCTATCGTTGCCGGTGGTGATGGAGAGCCCGATTGCTTGCTTGAAGATTTTTCTGATTAAGGAGTACAATTATTATTTTTCTGATGAGTACCATCGTAGGTACAAAGCCACGTATACTATTCTGCTTATTACAAACGCTTGGGCTAGTCTAAGCAGATTGCCTTCTTTCATTCCACTGTGTTTGTTGGCTATTCGTTTAAGTAGTGTCAACAATTTTTAGGACGAAAGCCTTAAGAGCCTCATAACATCTATGGCCTTGAAGAAAATGCGTCTTCTGGCCCTATAGTACGAAAGCTATCATCATCAGCAATGACTCATCTCCCGTAAGCAAGCAAAATGCAATGGCTCATCCCTCTCGAGATGCAGAGGATAGAAGCACTTAGCAAAGTGTAGCGTACATTCTTTGGAATCACGCATACAACGTACAGAAACGCGGCGTCTAGTCTAGTGGCAAAAACAACAAAGGAACACGTGACCTTGTCAATGGCAATGGCTCATACAACAGTAAAGCTGAATCTGCAAGCGCTCAGCAAGCTTACGCGAACAGTGCATCCATTCCTTGAAATCAACCAGGCCACACACAGAATAGCATGAGTGTCAATCCCCCGCTTAGAGGTTGCAACGCAAAGTCGAAGAGAAACTTCGTTGACGTGAGTATGACCCCGCTATACGAGCGCGCGAAGCCGTAGCTAAGCGTGGAATCGAGCTGAAGAAGCCGAACAGCGAAAGCAGCAACGCGACGATGTGAGACGGCGCATTACCAAGTGTGCAGTAGGCGTTCGTCTTCACATACTAAAAAAGTTTAATATGCTGCCGCACAATTTTTTTTTGGGGGGGGGGGGTCAAAATTGGCGCGCTGGTTACCTTCAGTAAAGTGTTCTTGGAGACAAACCATAAAATACAGCATAATCTAACACTGCTGCAGTAGTATTGTCAGTAGCCAAACTAACCAAAATTTGATCGACCAATGTATTAGAACAATTCGGAATATAGCTAGTTGGAGCATGTAATAAAGATGAAAAAACCGCAACTAAGAACGCAGCGCACGTATTAGGAGCATTATTGGCACTTTAGGTCAGCAATGTTGATATCAATATCACCACATGTCACAATTTTCCTATTTCCTTCAACTAACTTGTTAAGAATTAGTTGAAAGTCTGAGCAGAACTCTGCACGTGAAGGCAATGCAATGATGATATGCAATGATGGCGTTTCGATAATTCAATTCCAAGACATTACGGTATATTTCTATCTATTCAGATTCAAGAAGTGCGGTGCTAATAACAAGTCGAATCGGCGCCTATGTAAAATATGCAGAATTAACAAGACTGGCTGACCTGCCATCACGAGGATATTGTACTTGCCCTTTTATCCACGTATACGGTGTGCTATGTGTAGATCAGTGGTCGGAAAGGCTCAGGCAACCGTCTCGCCTATGGCTGGCACAACCACGAGGCAGTTCTCACATTCCATCATAACGATAGCGTTTAGCAGTATTTGTTATTGAACAGTATTGGCGCATTAACTTCCACAGCGTTCATGCGCGAATGCTGCTCAAAGTCAGCATGTCGTTGCGAAAAGTGCTTGTCGCCTTTCAATCATTTCTTTCCATCACTCAACGTGTTCTTTTTTTTCTCAAGGGCTTCATTTCTGGTCTTCAGAGCTTCATAATGTTCACTGAATGCTTCCAGGCTTTCTCGCATGGCTACACCATCATAACGGAGAATCACTATCTCCTTTATCAACTAAGCATTTGTGAGTGCTATGTTAACTCACACCACCAAAAGGTGGCACAGGCAGTGGCTATGACAAAAATGGTACAAATGTACCGGTTATCAAGGCACCAACCTGTACGAAGGGACAGGCGATAATTAGAAGCAGTTGGATAACCACAGCTACTGCTTCCAACGTGATCAGCGTTCTCCAGGAATGCGTGTTTATGCAGGTCTGTTTGTACAGGTAGGTGGCAAGCAGGGCAGTCCAAGAAGGCACAGCATAGAAGAAGCTACGTAGGTGAAGCAGTGAACTTCACCCTAATTTATTTTTAAAAATGCTGCCAGTTCGTTCACCACCCGATTCATGTCCGATCCCCCAGAGTGGGTTGCGTCATTTCACTAGGGGACAAGAACAAGAACTTGACACGTGTACCACTTGAAAGACGACCAGCATACGTCGGTCCATCGATACAGCAGCATTTCTAAATCTGCGCCAAAGTGCAAGTGATAATCGGAAGCCGTCATACCACCACAATCAGCACTACCAAAGTGATGATAACGACTTGTCTACACCATATTCTGCCCAGACTGCGGCACTCACGTGTGCTAGAGTGGCTTTTGCTTCTTTATTTATTTATTTATTTTTGCAAGATCGTTATAGATAGATTTCACCCGTATTGGAGATTGCTTGTTCCTCTAACAAAATTATGAATTTTAAAAGCTTTCATTAGTGTACAGTTCACATTGATGATGTCATGCCCTCACACATTTAGCCGTCGTGCTCAAATAGTGCGCATGCAAAGTACTACCCCCGACATCTTCTTGCTCACTTTGTTTTTTCACGTGGAGTTCCATTAGAAGTCATTCTCCGCCGATCGTGCCAGTTCTTGCAGCTTTACCGGAGGAACAAGACGTCCAGTGGCCACTTACACAGCAAAGCTACTAATTTTAACCGGTAATACACATTCTCTGGATAATCCTCCTAATTTCTACGTCGGCCATGAACACATTGCTTTTGTACAAAACAAATCGTCGTTGTCCTTAGCATGAGCACTCTTCAGGCATGCACAGCCCAACGGCACCGTCATTTACCAGGTATGCTGCCGAGTTGCCTTCATATCAGCAGTCCCATAAAACCAGCTCGTCTACATTGTTCCAATCAACATGTTTACAGCTTCAGTCTGCTCGCTTACATTTAGTATCTCAATCCCCATTTGACTGTTCGCTTTGCTAAACAACGCATTGCAAATTACTAGAAGGGAAACAATGACTGAAGTTCGTTTTCAAAGCAATTCATTAACGAAATGGACAGGCACGTACCCAGGGGGGGAGGGGAGGAGTCGGGGGAGCCGGACTCCTCTGCTGTGCTTATTAGGGTGTTTTTTTAACCTTCCGCGGCGGGAGCAGTACGCCTGGAACCACCGCGTTCTGTGCTATAGGCGGTTGTACGGGACGGGCGGCCATGCATCGTTACGTAACTTCCCAAATAACAACAATACGAGTCGGTTTTGGCACTTAGCTTGGTAGATCAGTAACCGAGGGATGCAAATAACTGTGATTCTTCTTCAAGTATATATTTCTCTACAATTCTTCCAGGGCTAATTAAAATACCGCTACTAGAAATCGTTATTTTACACTTTCACTTGCTTACTTGTTTTTGGCAGTGTCCTTCCTGTGTTTCTCTTCTGCACGAGCATGTGGTTCCTCGTTTGCCAAGTAATGCAGGGATGTATCTACAACATATTTCATTTCTCTATTGCGGCTTTGCGCGTCTATGTGGCGAGAGATAGGCAATATTCACATTTTTACTAGTATGGTAACCACCCCTTCATTTGCATACAAAAGTTACCTTGGTTTGCCCCCCCCCCCCCCCCCCAAAAAAAAGAAGAAATCCTGGGTACGTGCCTGCAAATGCACAATACGAGCTTTCTTTTCGGTTTCGGGGCGGAAGACTGCTTGACAACTTCTGATGTTTGCTTGTAGTCTGCCATTTAGTGTTTCTCGCAGCCTATTTATTTAGCAGTTTTATGTTTTATTGTAAAAGAGTTATGTTTTTCTGGTAAGGTCCTTTTACGTGTGTAGCTGCCACACAAGTACTTCAGAGGGTTCCCTTGTCTTTCTTTTTACAGCGAAACTGTTAACCGCTACTTTCCCCAGGATCGTGTCCGTGTGTTAACACAAAACTGTCGTCACGATTAATTCCAGTGTCTTTTTCTTCCACAGCTGGCTCGTTGGCGCCCCTCGGCGCTGCTCCGTGAACGCGCTCGTGCCAGTGCTCAGCGTTCATCGTCATTAATAATTAATAAAACAAATAATTAGTAAGTATTTTAGTTAGTTAGGCACTTAGTCCATTAGTTAGTTAGTTCGTTAGTTAGTTAGTTAGTTCGTTCGTTAGTTAGTTAGTTACTTAGTTAGTTAGTTAGTTAGTTAGTTAGTTAGTTAGTTAGTTAGTTAGTTAGTTAGTTAGTTAGTTAGTTAGTTAGTTAGTTAGTTAGTCTACAAACATGTAGAGGTAGCCAATTTTACAGCGAAGCTGTTAAGGGTTAGTTTCCTCCAGGATCATGTCCGTGCGTAGACACAAAGCTCCCCATACGTGGCCCGACCCCGAAGATAGAACAATACCGGGTCGACCCGCGGCGGAGGTGCAGTTCGCCATTAAGGGGCCCACATACACAGCTTCGCTGGTCATCCTTCTTCACAGAGTGGAAGGGCACTGAGTTTTCCGCAACCTTTTATATTTGTTCAAGAATCATCCATTTAGTCTTTCTGCGAAGTAACTCATACAGTAGCCCTTAATTCTAGGAAAGCTGATATTCAACCAGGCTATAAAGATGTTGAGAGTATCCGCGCAATTTATTTTATTGAAAAATAGTGATCTTGTGTTTGAAACATATCCTAATTCCTTATTACCCATGATAGTTCTCTAATTACTAATTATCCGTGATAGTTAGCTGTCAGATTTTCTCTAATCATTACAAGTGTGCTACCTAGTTAGGCTGAAAGGAAAAATGTTTGCTTTAAATATATGCGTCTTTGCTTTACTAGTCGATATTCAATTGACATTTAGAAGTTATGATTCGCGCTCGATTCGTCTTCGATACGAATACGAAGTTGATATTCGCCAACCTCTAGTAAACACACGATAACTGATGATATTTCCATAGCATTGAGGTCTTGAAGTAATTAGCATGGATATGAACTGCTAAAAAATTTATCGGCGATTACAATACTCCCTAATGCGAAATTACAGAGCAGCTCTACACGTGCTTTCATTTCGCGATAATTGGCTGGCGCGGAGAATCTGTCTCGTGCGGCACGTTGCGAACGGAGCGAAGTGTGGCGCGACTGCCTCGCTACTCAGGAGATCAATTGAGGCAGCGCGTGGGTGACAAGTGGGCGCGATTCACAGCAGCCGCCGCAGACAGACCTCCGCTCATGCAGCGCTTTATTTCCACAAATTGTATTGGTTGCGTCATCGGTAAAGAGACGACGCACGCTACTCTGGCGCCCTTTCGTAGTCATAGTCGCCGCAGAGCCCGCCTGGTTCGGTACTACGCTTTTCTTCTGCCGATTTTGCCGTACCCTCCTCATCCGCTTTCCTCCTCGCGTGCTTTTAGCTCTTGCAGTTTTTCATCGTCCACTTCACGGCTCGTTCGCTTTTTCATCCTTCGCTGTGCTCGTTCGCTCGGTGACGCCGACTACGACGCCGCTCGCCGCAGGAACGGGCGCTTAACGACAGACCCACATACAGCGTTTTCCCTGCGTTTTCTGGCGTTTCGTCACCCGGCGTCACCCGGGACACGGATCATGGCGCGCTCGAGAGACACCAGATCTCGCCGCCGGTGCCGGAAGCGGCTGGATGAGCGCCGACCAATATTAGTGCTGGTCCGCGTGCCGCTCGTGTGACTGGAAGCTCTCTCTAGCGGCATTCATGCGACGACGCCGAGAGACGAAACGCCGTGAAACGCCGGTAAAAATGTTGAATGTGGGGTGGCCTTCTAAGGTGCTCCTATATTAATACATTTAAAAGCAGAATTCATTTTTCTCGGCAAGCACACCACCAAATATGACGAGGTTCGCGGTAGTTAAAATAAAACTTGAAATCTAGTGACTGTTGCTCTGAAATGCTTTATTTACGTCGTCAATTTTTTATTAAAAATGGGAAAAAATGGCAAATTTACAGAAAAAGAAACGATCAATTTTAGACATCTGTAACTCAGCAGTGAAAAATGATATCACAATTCCGTGAATTGCATCTAATTGCACAGCTCAAGCGGACAAAATTGATACGTTACAAACGAATCTAAAAAAATTTAGTAATATGGAAATTTAACTTTTGCAGAGCCCTCGTACACAGCGTAACAAATTCACGTAAGATGCAAATTGACATATCGAATCGGTCCTCTTTGAATGATCTAATGGATACCGTTTATAGAACCTCGACATCTGCTCTTCATGCAGAGCTATTAATGTGTGCTTCTATTTGTTTTTCGAAATTTCGTATTTTTGAAAAGATTTTTAACAAAGTTCAAGCCCTAAATCGAAATCCCGCTTTCAGCAGTCACTATAGCGTCCAACTTTATCTCTCAAATGCAAATAATTTCGTCAACATCGGTGCACACGTTATCGCAGAAAATCGTTTTTGCCTTTTACATGTATTTCAATAGGCCGCGTGAGAGTTGTGCCCGAGCTAAAGCTTCCACTTAGGAGCTGCTCTCTAAAATTGGTTTGTCCAAAACCTAGGGCTCTATAGCGTAAAACTATTCTAATCTGATTTTATTGCAATCTTCTAACGTCACTCAAATTTACATAACCGCCCATGCACGCATCGGGCAATGACCCGAGGCATTATTTGAACAGGCCAATGAAACTCTGTCCTCGATTATAGCAGGTCCCATCGTTTGCTTTCAAAGCGAATAGCATTGCTAGCTTGACTGGTATTCCTTATTTAATTGGCTCACAAGACATCAAGAGCACGCAGAAGTAGCGATGGTTTAAGTGGCGCTAAGCTAGCGCAGTTAAAGCAGATAACAGGATGTGGAGGGCAGTGCTGGTCATAGAGTTTCGTACTATTGTTACTAGAGGGAACTCTGGCACTAGTGTCTGCGGGAGCTGCAATGGGAGTCGTTGAGCAAGCATGGGAATTATGGGAAGTACATGGATTTCCATAGGCTTAGTCCTTCTGGCTTCAAACGGCTTCGTGACTCTGTAAACTCGCCATCTTTAACAAAGTACTGCGTAACAAATAATTAAGCGCAGAGGCCCAATATTAAAAACCATTAAGCCACGGACGTATGCTTCGACAAGCGACTTAAAACGTCTTTATGACTCTATTGCGGGCGAGCCATGGAGTGCCTTGAGATGCTTGGCCCCTTTCGATTTGGCCACCTCGTGGAATGCCGCACATGCAAGGCGCACAAGACTGCACAGACCAAACCTGTCACTTCAACTCAGACCTCTGGCCGGTCTGCACCGACGCGAAGCGTCTCTTCTGTGTCTGTTGTGGCTTGGAGTTGCCTTCAGGAATGCCTATTCAGCACTAACTAGAATGACTGATAGTCCTAGGTGTGATGTTTGCGGATGCGAGGAGAACATTGACCACTTATTGTGCCATTGTCGTCAATTTCAAACACACAGACAATCTTTGTCTAACGCATTCAGGAAATTCGATGATCGTCCTCTGAGTGAACAGACATTACTAGAGCACCATCCCCACCGATCATCGGCTCAGAAGGCAGTGAAGGCACTTTTGCGCTTTCTCAGAACGTCTGCTTTGCGAGAGCGGCTTTAACTCAAGTACTGTCCGTGCACGTATCTACACCTTCTCTCTCCCTTCTCTCTCTTCCCCTTCTCCCTTTACCCAGTGTAGGGTAACCAATCAGACCCTTGACTGGTTGACATCCCTGCCTTCCTATATTATTCTCTCTCTCTCTCTCTCTATCTCTCTCTACAAGCTGAACCATTGCAATTAGTAGCGATTGTGCGTGTTCCCAGCGTCTTCGGCATTTGGAGAAGTATAGATTGATCTGAAATTTAGGACAATGAAGGCATATCAAGCATTATTAACAAAGCCACAAGAACGTCTGAATCCACAAGCACGAAGATCATACAAATCCATGTGCTTCCCACAATTCTCATGGTGGCTGAACGATTGCAGCGGCAAAGTTCCCTCTATCATTTATTGTAGGAATCTCTATGGTGTCGACGTCGTGACTGGCCCGCTTCTACTTGCTTAGCATTCAGTAGCTGGAAGAAAATCGCGGCGGCGTGCAACGGAATGGTAAAAGTGCCCCTAAAACAGACACTCAGCGAAGAAAAGTTGGCAGAGCGATGTCGTGCACTTGCCGAAAGGGCTCGAAAACGCTATGTTGCCACGCAAAATTTTTTACTTTACGTATATAATTCTATTCTCCACGGCAGCTTCGGGTAGCCAGTGATTTCGTAGAGCCATTTTGTATTCATTTCAGAACAGGACAGTCTCCGGCTATACCGTTTTTAATTTTGTTTAGGTTTGTTCGTCATGTTCATGTATCTTTAAAGCACCGTCACTTCGACGTGGTAAGCTTTTGCGGTTTTGTGACGTCGTGCGACAGACAAACGAAGTGGGCGCAGCCCGAAAGCTTTTGAAAAATAGCGGAGGGCGGACTGCGAGAAAGGCGTAGGATCTGAGACAATTACTTTTCTTTTCTTTGGTCTACTCATGCACAAATAGTATGCACGTCACATGAGATGAGTTTTCACAATTTTCCTGACGTCGCGTGAAAGGCAAGCGAGGAAGGGGTTGGCCGAAAGATATTTGACCATAAATGGAATAGAAAAGTTCGGAATGACTTTACGTTACAGCGGCCCTAGTCAAACATAGTCGTCCGTAGCGTGGCGTCTAGTGCAGCTATTGTTCTCACAATCTTATCTCGCAAAGACACCTCTTATTTCCCTGTCTCCGGTGTTAGTCAACGGAAGTTTGTTGTATTGCTGTTGTCGCCACACATCCTACGACAGCTTTGTTAGTGTCATGCCAGAATCTTCATAATGTTGCAATGTTCACTGTTGATGCAAGTGTTCATTCGTAGAAAGCAAGCTTGGCCACTGCATGATTCCGGTGCGGTAGTTGTCAAGAGAGAGAAAAACGTAAGAGAAGAAATGCGGGAAGGTTAACCGCATGCACAAGTTTTCTACCCTGTGCTGCTGGAGGGGACATAGTGGTTAAACGAGAGATAGTGACGGAGAGTGACAGAGCACTGTTTCGCGCGCATCTGAAGGTGCGCACAGTCTATAAACAGTCGCCAAAACTCATTGACTTGAGGCACTGCAATAACGCTGTTCTGGCTTTTTTCTACCATCGACACGCACGGCCTTGGTCCAAGCAACATCATTTTCGAAAAAGGTTTAGAGTTCACCCGGTTGAATGCGTTCCGGAGAGGTTCACGCACGACGTCGTACCGGGGACAGAGACACAAAACGTGCTCAATAGGTCCTGTTGTTCCACAAGGGTTGCGCATGGGCGTATCCCAAATACAAAGGCAGATGAAGTAGGCATACTTAAGTGCCATCCCGAGCCAGAGGGATTACAACAGTGTCGCCTCAGAGCGGGAAGCATTTCATTGCGTTTGTAGCTTTAAGGATCAATGAAGTGTATGAAGACGACATTTCGGGAGCTTGAAGGCAGACCAATATTGGTTCTCTAGTTTTGGCCATGAAATGAAGTTTTATTGCAGCGCTTGCACTATCGTTTCTGGATAAGGGCGTTAGAGCTTGTCCGGTTCCTGCATGCGTGGACCGGCGGCCTCTTCTGTGAGGTCATTGTCAGCGATGCCAGAATACTGGATGCTTCTACGAGGACAAAAAAATATTTTAAGATAGCCGTTTCGAAATAAAAGGACAGTTCCTTCGGAGCCATGCCGTCAGTGGTGGCGACCATGGTATTGGGGGTAATACGAGGTAATTAGTAACTGATTACCAATACAATCATTATTTATCTTTGAAATATTTAGTGTCAGCAGGGTCCTCGTAAATGGGAAATTTAAATGAGCTCTCCGCAGAAGCCGTTTCAAATTTTGGACCTAGAAAAGTGCATTTATCTGCGGAACTGTACCCCAAACAATTTTTACTTCGATAAGGGACGAGACTGAAACTGGGATGATGCAGCGAGCTCAGATTCGTGCGCCTCGAGGCGATGATCTGACGTTAGCCAGTAGCGGGAAGCCACCGCGCTGCATGTGCGATGCAGCCGTAGCGCGTTGGCTTCGTAGAAAGTCTTGGTAGAAATGACGAGTAAGTACTGCGGCGGACACTGCCAATTGTTATATGTGTGGCACAGACGAAACTATATAAAACACCTGTTGTGCCACTGCCCATTATTTGAAAATCAGAGGGATA
Source organism: Dermacentor albipictus (assembly GCF_038994185.2). Classification (NCBI taxonomy): domain Eukaryota; kingdom Metazoa; phylum Arthropoda; class Arachnida; order Ixodida; family Ixodidae; genus Dermacentor; species Dermacentor albipictus. The sequence continues at coordinate 467,222,220 of NC_091821.1, read as the reverse complement.
CACGTAGGAAAATTCATGGAAATGAGCCCCTTTACGGGAGATACTGAAACCATGGCCTTGTGCGCCTATGATGTATGAGCTTACAAAAGCGCTGCTGACCTTCTCGAGGTCCACCATCTTATGTGAGCGCCCGTAACAGACTGAACGATGAGCGCGTGTTCATGTGTGTGCGTGCATATCGTAAAGCTTTCTTCTATCCTTATCTTCCTCGCCCCGTTCCCGAGTGAAGGGTAGTCAACCGGATTCAGCCTAGTCAACATATTGCCTTTTCTTTATCACTGCTCTCCCTATCTCTCTATATAACTTTCCCAGCTGGCAGGCATCCGAAATTTTCCCTGGACAACGCAAGCAATGTGCCGTACTTAATAGGATTCGATCTTACGTACACTTTATCGAATTCCGCCAAGACGTTGGGCACCTACGCGGTAGGCGCGCATTCCCAACATCAAATCATATTAAATTTATATCTGCTAAGCGTGAAAACAGTCCGCATATATTGCAACGCGAAAATAATTTGCCCCAGGTGATCGAAAATTATATTCGGTAATCTCGTCGACACTTTATCTGTCGAACTGTCGACGTTCGGCTTTCTCGCCAACCTGTCCCGTAGCGAGAGCTATGCCGTCTCATCGGGCAGCGGACCGGGGCCTCGGAAAGGGCGTTTGTCCCGGCGCACAAAGCCGAGTCGGCGGTGCGCAGATCACCGGCCGAATGAGCGACGGCTCGCCGCAACCTCCTCCTCCTCCTCCTGCTGGCTTCCACGCAGGTCCCGTGCGGGAGCCGATCGACGTGGACATCAATATGGCGTCCAGGGGTCATTAGGACGAGGCGGTTCGGGACAACAAAACGCGAGGACGCGAAGCGGGGAGGGAAAGGCAGGCAAGGAGGCCCGGCCACTTTTTCTTCGCGCCGCCTCCCCCCTCGCCACCCGCGGGACGCTTTCTGGCGGCCTGCGAGCGTGCGCTCGCCTGGCGCGCGCGCGCGCGCCCGGGCTCTTCTCCGCGCGGACACAAAAGGAAGTCGACGCGTTCATATCTCGGCTCCGGCTGGGGTCCGCGCGCCGCCGGCTTTTGTTGCGGTCACAATAAAGCGCCCCATAAATCAGCACGGGAACGCGTATCAGCGCGCTGACCAGCCCGCAAAAGTTTGGGCTCGCTCGCTGCTGCTGCTGCTGCTGGTGCGGCCGATGCCGCGCTGAGCGAAGAAGACCTGGCGCGGTGGCGTCGGACGCACAATGACGTCCGAGCGGCGGCCGCCGCCAAACCTTTCTCGCCGCATCACGGCGTGCGTCGGTGGGCAGCGCGACGAGGCTGTGTTCGGGTCCGGCCTGTGTTGCGCAATTCGGAATGAAAGGACGCCATTTGCCTCGGTCTGGATGTTTTTTCCCATTTCCAGAAGAAGGCTTTTCTCGCGAATTCCCGACGAAAAAAGCAAAATGGGGGCCCTTCTGGGAATCGTGACTGTGTGCTTTTCTGCCGCCGAACGCAGATTTTGGGTGTGAGGCAAGCTACTCTAGATTTCTTCGTTGCGCATATTGTGCCAGATGAGAGGCTGTTCAGCTATTGGCTATTCCCCTGGTATCTTATTTGCAACCACGTAAAGGTAACGGACAATGAAGCCCAGAAAAGCATCCGAGAAATCTGGTGTTTTGTGTACTAGAAATGTAGCATGCCACCGCTGGGAGAGAAACCCAGCTGTTCCGCACTATGCGTGTGATGTGGGTGGGTGGACAGCCTACGCTGTACCTTGCGCAAAAGGAACGTCATGTGTAAGCAGGCGCTGTGCATTCGGTAGACTTGATTTTTTCTAGAAAACAGGAACAAAGCTTAAATGGACTGGGGTCATATAAAATCAACTTCACAGAAGGAAAGACGGAACTCTGTGAGGTTGCAAAAGGCGCCCAGCTAGTAGTAAAGAAGCATCAATAGGGAAACAAATGGAATGAGAATTTGATGGTATATTAAAGTGGCCCCATGTAACGAAGACAATAAGATGAACGCGGCTATCTGCATTTCTATTGCTCGAAAAACTAAAGCTTTCTGTAGAATATACAGTAAGTCCTGAGAACTAGTCACCTGGTAGGTCAAAATCATCTCCTATTCAGGCAAGTCGTTTTTCTTTATATGTGCGATACCTCATTTGGCTGCCCTAGATCGCCGATGTAATCCTAGCATTTGTCCGAGAACATTCAAGCCTAATAAATGGCGATAGAGAAATTGCGGGTAATACTGCATGTATTTCATTCCCACGCTTATTTGCAATGCATTTCAATTTTATGTCGTTTTGAAGGTGCTTGCAGGTCTTCGAGCTGGGGCGAAAACAGCCGGCACTCTCTAGACAAAGCTGAAGGTTCAATTTGCAGTCGCTAGCATTTCCTTGCAGTTGCTATTACAGCGGCATATTTGTTGCCTTTGTTACCTTCCGGAGTGCCTCTCTGGGGCATTATTTCTTTGAAAAATCGGACAACCTTTGTGGAAGATATTGTTTATGTGTAGGAAGACGTTATAGTACTGTTTGAGGAAGGCCAGTGGTGGCTTTGTGCGTGTTGTTCAGGCAAATCAGTAATTAAAGCTGATCTCTTTTTTTTTTAATGTATATGCATAGGAGTGTTTCAGTGAGATCTGGGAATTCTTCCCTTCTAGCCTAAATAACTAAAATAAGTGCAAAGAAACAATCCGAAATGAAAGAAAATTCAGCCGCCTTAACTTCATTGTCCTTTCTTTCATTGAAGCATATTAATGGCAATAGCATTCTTGCCATTGTCAAACCAATCTTCTTTTCGACTTTATAGCCATCTATCGAAAAGACTACTCATACCTAAACTAAAGGGCATCCCCATTCAGGACGCAACGTTCTTAACAATGAATTAGCGTATACAGTAATTTTTTCGACAGAATTGGGAAGCTAAGAGAACCCGTTTACCCTACTGTCTCCCCTTAGGAGTCCACAACTCTACACAAATATATCGCCAGCGTTAAGACGTGCCTTCAACGGCATATATTCATCCTTAAACTACGAGTCACATCATATCGTTAAGAAGCCCTCTGAGGAGCCCTATTCAACCATCGATAGGCAGAACTTCCTCGTCCTCCGCCGGCAACTGGCTGCGTTTCTTCCAATAGAAGGCCACTCCATGGGCGGCTTTACCTTTCAGCTTCCTGCTATGGGCACCTAGAAGAACGACTTCGCGAAGATGTTAATGTGTGCTTCCGGGAAACCAGCCAAATCTAATGACCTCTGGTCCCTTTAAGCGATTCAGACGCCGCTTACACCGCCGCCTATGCACGGTGCCGCAGCAAGCAAGTTGTTATCCGGCAGGTCACGGTACCATCGCTGCAGTTCATCGCGGATAAGAGTCCTCGGCTTTGTGGAGGGAGGGGCAGTGCGCGGCTTCACTGCTGTTAGGATCCAGCGTGGTACAGAGACTCCTCACCTGATTAATTATATTTCTATTGCGGATGTACTACTGAGTTTTTGTCGCACAGGAATGCGTGTACAAAATTTAGTGGTCGCTCAGAAGCACCATGTCATGTGGCGCAGCCACAATGGCTTCATGAAAAGCGGAGTCGATAGCTTTTCAAGTGAAATAGCCACAGAGACCAGAGGACGCCGGCTGCCATTTCTATGTCGAGGCGGGCCTTTAATGAGCCATAGTAGGCCATGCGCGGCCATATTGGGGTGAAAACATGCTCGCGCTGAGTAGTAACAACGACTAGCCCCGATGAGCAATGCGCCCAGCGATTTCGTACGTAGTCGGCGTTAACGAGATAGATCGTAGCTTGGTTACTAAAGTGGGGATTTCGCCAAGTTTAGAGATTCGGTCTTTCCCCTTTGTGTAGCGTCTTGTCGTATTGCTACTTTCAGGGTCCAAGTATACAACCATTATATCTAGTTTTCAACGCTTTGGGGCGATAGCGAGTGCGCTTGGAGCATCTACATTTTATTGAGGGCTTCGAGGCAAGGCTTGGCGTCTCAGGAGCAATGAAGAGGACGGCGCCTGCGTTACAAGTGACAGGCATAGCGTAGAAGCCTACAATGTTACAGCGGCTACTGAATGGTTCCCCTCAGGTGGCACGTCTCCAGTCGTTAACACATTGTGAACCCGTACACTTTAGGCACCAGCTTCCCATCATCATTGAGATTGCGGGAAAGCCGTGCGCGTAATGCCGTCGTCTCCAGGCGCACTCGCCTTGATGGCGGCGAGTGAAAGTTCCAGTTCGTGCATGATCAAGGACAAGTAGATTACTAACACAGCGACCCGCTTGAAAGTTTACTGCTGCTGTGAGTTCCATGGAGGCGGGAATAACACGTTTAACAGCATTTTCCCATCGACACGATATTGTGATCACTCCTCAGTGGCGTATTGGTGAACACGTTCCACGATTGCGGGCGATTCTTTCGAGATCGCCCTCAGGCACAAACCATTGTAGTTGATTGAAGACATACGGAGCTTACGATGGATTGAATACTTACGGAATAATTACGGCGCTTTCAATCTTACCACAAATCTTCTAGGATTTGACAGATATTTACAGCATCTACTTCTCTGATGCAAAGTTTCACCTGGATGCGTATTCTGGTGTTTCGTATAGTTATCCTTGAAAATCACCAGCGCGCAAATGAGCCTCGGCAATCCTTGAGAGCGGCCGTCATAAACGAACCTTAAGATTGGAACAGCTAACGCTGTAATCTAAGGCAAAAAAATAGATACTACATACATGATGAACACAGAGATTTTAACCTTACGTACAAATAAAAAGCCGCCATTGGAATTTGAACCTGGCAACGTTTAACTTTAGAACGTTAGCTAGTGAGGCGAGTCTAGCAGTGTTATTGGAGGAATTAGAGGGTAGTAAATGGGATATAATAGGGCTCAGTGAGATTAGGAGGACAAAAGAAGCATATACAGTGCTAAAACGCGGGCACGTACTGTTCTACCGGGGCTTAGCGGAGAGACGAGAACTAGGAGTCGGATTCCTGATTAAGAAGGATATAGCTGGTAACATACAGGAACTCTACAGCATTAACGAGAGGGTGGCAGGTCTTGTTGTGAAACTTAATAAGAGGTACAAATTGAAGGTAGTACAGGTTTACGCCCTACATCCAGTCATGATGACCAGGAAGCCGAAAGCGTTTATGAAGACATGGAATCGGCGATGGGTAAACTCAAAACAAAATACACTATACCGATGGGCGACTTCAATGCCAAGGTAGGCAAGAAGCAGGCTGGAGACAAGTCAGTGGGGGAATACAGCATAGGCTCTAGGAACATTAAGGGAGAGTTATTAGTAGAATTTGCAGAACAGAATAATATGCGAATAATGAATACCTTCTTCCGCAAGCGGGTTAGCCGAAAGTGGACGTGGAGGAGCCCGAATGGCGAGACTAGAAGTGAAATAGACTTCATACTGTGCGCTAACCCTGGCATCATACAAGATGTGGACGTGCTCGGCAAGGTGCGCTGCAGTGACCATAGGATGGTAAGAACTCGAAATAGCCTAGACTTGAGGAGGGAATGGAAGAAACTGGTGCATAAGAAGCCAATCAATGAGTTAGCGCTAAGAGGGAAACTATAGGAATTCCGGATCAAGCTACAGAACAGTTATTCGGTTTTAACTCAGGCAGAGGACATTAGTGTTGAAGCAATGAACGACAATCTTATGGGCATCATTATAGAGTGTGCAATAGAAGTCGTTTGTAACTCCGTTAGACAGGATACCAGTAAGCTATCGCAGGAGACGAAAGATCTGATCAAGAAACACCAATGTATGAAAGCCTCTAACCGTACAGCTAGAATAGAACTGGCAGAACTTTCTAAACTAATCAACAAGCGTAAGACAGCTGTCATAAGGAACTATAATATGGATAGAATTGAACATGCTCGCAGGAACGGAGGAAGTTTAAAAGCAGTGAAGAAGAAACTAGGGATAGGCAAGAATCAGATCTATGCGGTAAGAGACAAAGCCGGCAATATCATTACTAATATGGATGAGATAGTTCAAGTGGCTGAGGAGTTCTATAGAGATTTATACAGTACCAGTAGCACCCACGACCATAACGTGAGAGAGAATAGCCTAGAGCAACTTGAAAACCCTTAAGTAAAGGATGAAGTAAAGGATACCTTGGGAGCTATGCAAAGGTAGATGGCAGCTGGGGAGGATCATGTAACAGCATATTTGTTGAAGGATGGTGGGAACGTTGTCCTAGAAAGACTGGCAACCCTATATACACAATGCCTCATGACCTCGAGCGTACCGGAATCTTGGAAGAACGCTAACATAATCCTAATCCATAAGAAAGAGGACGCCAAAGACTTAAAAAATAATAGACCGATCAGCTTACTGTCCGTTGCCTACAAAGTATTTACTAAGATAATCGCAAATGGAATCAGGAACACCTTAGACTTCTGTCAACCAAAGGACCAGGCAGGATTCCGTAAAGGCTACTCAACAATAGACCATATGGACACTATCAATCAGGTGATAGAGAAATGTGCGGAATATAACCAACCCTTATATATAGCTTTCATTGATTACGAGAAAGCGTCTGATTCATTTGAAACCTCAGCAGTCTTGGAGGCATTACGGAATCAGGGTGTAGACGAGCCGTATGTAAAAGCACTGAAAGATATCGATAGCGGCTCCACAGCCACCGTAGTCGTCCATAAAGAAAGCAACGAAATCCCAATAAAGAAAGGCGTTAGGCAGAGAGATACGATCTCTCCAATGCTATTCACAGCGTGTTTACAGGACGTATTATCCCCGAAAGGAAAAGTGTATAACAGTGGTGTCTTACCAGTACTCACGTACGGGGCAGAAACCTGGAGGCTTACGAAAAGGGTTCTACTTAAATTGACGACGCAACGAGCTATGGAAAGAAGAATGATGGATGTAATGTTAAGGGTTAAGAAAAGAGCAGATTGGGTGAGGGAACAAAGCGGGTAAATGACATCTTAGTTGAAATCAAGAAAACGAAATGGGCATGGGCAGGACATGTAATGAGGAGGGAAGATAACCGATGGTCATTGAGGGTTACGGACCGGATTCCAAGGGAAGGGAAGCGTAGCAGGGGGCGGCAGAAAGTTAGGTGGGTGGATGACATTAAGAAGTTTGCAGGGAAAACATGGCCACAATCAGTACATGACCGGGGTAGTTGGAGAAGTATGGGCGAGGCCTTTGCCCTGCAGTGGGCGCAACCAGGCTGATGATGATGATGATGAAGCCAGAAAATGATTTTGGTTATCGCTCATTAAAAGCAATCAGACCTAGCGCAAATACGCTACGTCTGACTTTGCAACAACGGCTACCCCTAGTTCTAAGCACTCTAAAAAATCAGCATTACAAACCCACAGCAGGGTAAAATAAGCTGCTAATTAGATGTATCTATACTATCCCACGTAAAACGCAAATGATTCACATGATCACGCAGGAAGCACAGCCTCGTAAATAAAAGAGTAAGAAAGGAGATTTTGTGAACCAGAACAACCAATTCGTAAGCGTCCCTGTGAGTAGCTATGAGAGTTATTTTGGTAACTTGTTCTATTCCTTTCTCTCTCACTCTCTCTCTCTCTCTTTCTCCCTCTCTCTCTCTCTATCTTTTGTCTATTCGTAAAATATTTCGCCTATACTTTGTTTTTCAATCACCCGCCGTGGTTGATTAGCGGCTATGGTAATGCGCTGCTACGCACGAGGCACACATTTCGATGGGGATGGAATGCAAAAACACCCGTGTCCCGTGCATTGAGGGCACGTTAAGGATCGCCTGGTGTTCAAAAATAATCCGGAATCCCCCACTACGGCATGCCTCATAATCTAATGGTGGTTTTGGCTTGCAAAACCCCGGAATTCATTCATTCATTCATTGTTTTCAAGTCATGATGGTGTACCGCTGCTACGTCACGCATTTAATTCTTTATTTTATAATACTTTCATGACTTTCTGAGGTTCAGATCGGCCATTATTGTTTCATTTCATTTACGTCCTGCACTCTTTGTGTACGAAAGCCGTTTGTTATATTCTTGCGTGCAGCGGTTTCAACAAGGACCTGCTTGATTCGTAGAGATTACGCACTCGGATGCTCTTGTTGCTCTTTCTTTTTTTTTTCTTGCGTGGCTGCACGCGCACTGTTTCTTTTTGTCTTTTTTGATTGTTTGATTGTTTGATCTTTGATATGCAGCCTTAGAACAGAGAGATGATGATGACATAGAGCTAATGAATGAAACCGTAACTAGGTTGGCTTCAGAGGCAGCAATCGAAATGGGAAGCGAGGAACCAAGGCAACCAGTAGGCAAGGAATTAGCAAAGAAAAAAGTAGAAGACAGGGAGGTTAACCATAATAACGTCCGGTTGGCGACCCTACACCGGGGGAATGGGGAAGGGGATAACAAAGATCACAGGGAGAGAGACGAGGGAAGGAAAGAAGGAAATTGCGGCAAGTTCGCTGACGCGTGTGGTTTTACAGAAATTGCCTTAATAGTCACAGGTGTTCGCACAAACCCGTCGTCACTAAGAAGCACCAAAGCGCCTTCACCGCTTTATGGGCCGACGGGCGATGGGGCGGTGTTCCAGCAGCACCTGCACAGAAAGTAGGCAAGCTCTTCCAAGTAACAAAGGAGCTAATAAAGAAACGACAAAAAATGAAAGTATCCAACTAAAGAGATAAGATAGAATTCGCGGAACTGTCGAAAGTGATCAACAAGGCGAAAGTAACTGATTTTCGAAACTGTAACGTGAGAAAAACTGAAGAAGCCGTAAAAAATGGACGTAGTCTGAAATCAGTTTGAAAGAAACTTGACATAGGATAAACCAAGATGTATGCACTAGAGAGAGAGAGAGAGAGAGAATGAAGAGGAAAGGCAGGAAGGTTAACCAGATATGAGTCTCCGGTTTGCTACCCTACACAGGGGATGGGGGATAGGGGTTAGAAAGATGGCAGAGAGGAAAAGGAAAAAAAAGGAACGCGCACACATGGAGACACACACACAAAAGGCGTTCCAGTTAAAGTCGTTCACACAGGCCGGTAGATCGCAAGAAGCACAATAGCGCTTGCACGGCCTTCTTCTGTGACGGTAGGTGCTTTCGATGTAGAATTCTTTTTTCGGATAGTGGTTGGTCGTCCAGTTGGTCAAGTTCGTGGCTAAGGCATGCCCTCTGTGGACTGTACTGCGGGCAGGCACACAAAATACGGCCAATTAATTCTTCATGGCCGCAGTGGTCACAGGTTGGGGTGTCGGTCATCCCTATGCGGAAGGCATATGCTTTAGTAAAGGCAACGCCCAACCAATGTCTGCACTAAAAGATAAGCAAAGTAACATCATCAGCAATCTCGAAGATATAGTAAAAGCAGCAGAAGAATTCTATACTGACCTGTACAGCACCCAGAGGAGACAGGATACCTCAATTAGAAACAGTAATGAAGAGGATACATAAACTCCTCCTATAACTAGCGATGAGGTCAGAATGGCCTTGCAAGAGATGAGACGAGGAAGAGCGGCAGGAGAAGATGGAATAACAGTCCATTTAATCAAAGATGGAGGAGACATAATGTTTGGAAAGCTGGCGGCCCTTTATACGAAGTATCTATCGACTTCAAAGTTCCCAGAAAACTGGAAAAATGGAAACATTATGCTAATTCACAAAAAGGGTTACGTTAAAGAATTGAAAAATTATAGGCCCATTAGCCCACTCCCAGTATTAAATAAACTATTTACCAAAATAATGTCCACTAGAATAAGGGCAACACTGGGCTTTAGCCAACCAAAGGAACAGGCTGACTTCAGGAAGGGATACTCTACAATGGATCACATCCATGTCATTATTCAGGTTATTGAGAAATCCGCAGAGTATAATAAGTCTCTCTATATGGCTTTCATAGATTACGAAAAGGCATTTGATTCAGTAGAATACCAGCAATCATAGAGGATTTACGCAATCATGGAGTACAGACCGCTTACCTAAATACCTTGGAAAATATCTACACAAGTTCCACAGCTACCTTAATTCTCCACGAGAAAAGCAGGAAGATACCTACAAAGAAAGGGGTCAGAGAGGGAGACACAATCTCTCCAATGCTATTCACTGCGTGCTTAGAAGAAGTATTCAAGCTATTAAACTGGGAAGGCTTAGGAGTAAAGATCGATGGGGAATATCTCAGCAACCTTCGGTTTGCCGATGATATTGTTCTATTCAGCAACAATGCAGGCGAGTTAGAACAAATGATTGAGGACCTTAACAGAGAGAGTGTTAGAGTGGGATTGAATAGTAATATGGAAAAGACAAAGATTATGGTAAATAGCCGAGCAAAGGAACGCGAGTTCAGGATCGCCAGTCAGCCTCTAGAGTCTGTGAAGGAGTACGTTTACCTAGGTCAATTAATCACAAGGAACACTGATCATGAAAACGAAATTCACAGATGCGTAAAAATGGGTTGGATCGCATGCGGCAGGAATTGCCAGCTCCTGACTGGAAGCTTACCATTATCATTGAAAAGGAAGATGTACGATCAGTGCATTTTACCAGTGCTGATATATGGGGCGGAGACGTGGAGACTGACAAAGAAGCTTGAGAATAAGTTAAAGACCATGCACAGAGCGATGGAACGAAGAGAACAAGGCATACCGTTTAGAGACAGAAAGAGAGGGTTTGGATTAGAGAGTAAACGGGTATAGATGATATTCTAATTGATATCAAGAGAAAAAAAATGGAGCTGGGCAGGTCATTTAATGCGCAGGTTAGATAACCGCTGGACCATTAGGGTTACAGAACGGGTACCAAGAGAAGGGAAACGCAATCGAGGACGACAGAAAACTAGGTGGAGCGATAAAATTAGGAAATTCGCGGGAGCTAGTTGGAATCGGCTGGCACATGACCGGGGGAATTTTAGATCGCAGGGAGAGGCCTTCGTCCTTCACTGGACATAAAACAGTATGATGGTGGAGATGATGATGATGATGATGATGATGATGATAATGATTGTTTTATTATCATTGGCCCTAATGGACCCATGATGTGGCATAACATTACAATAAAATAGGGCTTGCACACGCAGTAATACACAATTTATAGAAGCGAAGTAACAGTTAACACATTAAAATAATGAAAGTTGCAGCACTATCTGCAGATATCGCCAGGCTCGGATTACCAGTTCATTCGGTAAACTCAATTGCTTGAACAACGGCCATATGCCCCCGAATCATCGTTAAATTTAACAAAAACAAATTAATTTGCGAGGTATTCCTTCCTGCAATTGCCTCTCAAAAGTATACAATGGTTAATAAGGGACGGCGTAGTATAATGGCTGGAGATTAAATATGATCACTTAATGTGCACTGAAAGCACGGTAGGCGACCTTTTGTGGGATTCCGTCTCCATCGACACCCAACTACTGTGGCCCGCGCAAACTGGGCAGCCAGAACGTCATAGCTACTAAGGTTGTGTTCGAATACTCGCCTCAGACGACAAAGCACATGGCTAAGCGGACGGCGGCCATCTTAAGTCTCATTGCAGTTATGACCAAGCCGTCAAAGAAAACAGAAAAAACCAGTCAAAAACACAAAGGACAAGAAGAGAGGTTCACACCACAACGACTGGACTGTCAACTGAGGTTTATTAGAATCGGTGTAGTCCCAGCAAGGGACCTCAGTTGATAGTCCAGTCGTTGTGGTGTGAACCTCTCTTCTTGTCCTTTGTGTTTTTGACTGGTTTTTTCGTTCAAGTATATACCAACTGGCCCAGATTTCAACCCTTCTGCAAAGAAAACAGCTTTGCGAAGGCAGCGTGGAAGTCTGAAACTATTTAAGGCTACGTTGCTGTCCAAGCAAGATGGCGGTTGAGCAGAACGCTTGGACATTCTACGAAGGTCGTCTGCGCACATGAGAGCGTAACCAGGATTTATTATTCGCTTAATGTAAGTGACGTTGCGTTTTTTGTAGGTTCGCTCACCCGAATTGTCGAAATACAAAAAATATTGCATCTTTTTCTTAGCTTTTTTTCTCGCTCGCTGTCGCGAGCTGTGGTGCCGTGCCAGAGGCACCTACGGAACCTCGATATCAGCGGCTTGGCATCGAGACACCTTAGAGGCTTCTTTCTAGCCTCTTCGGACAGTCCGAGACGCGTTCCTTTAGTTGGACTCGAAGCTGTCTCTTTAGCTGTCCATGCAAACTCTCTCCGATAGTGGCTGAAATTGGAACACACCCTGTGGCACGGCGATGGGTGTCGGTAAGAATGGAAATTCCCATGTGATACTGAGAACCTCCTCAGTACTCCTGTGGAACGTTGAGGAAACTGCAGTTCTGCTAATAGAACAGCTGCAAACTTCTGTTCAAAGCTAAAATGATTAAACGCAACCTAAAGGAGCACATAGCTGCACTCAGCAACGGATGCAAAGCCTGCGCTGGATTGCTCGCTTCTCAATATAGCGTACCTCGCAAGGAGCGCCTGTAGCGCAATGATAACACAATTTCTGTGTCTTCCTTTGTTGTTAAACTGACAGCAGACTTGTGCAAGCTTGTGGAATTCAAGCGAAGCTGCTTATTTCAAGCACATGTACCACCAGCTTCAGTTGCGTATGATTGAACCACACTTTACAACGTTCACTGGTCCCCACTCACCTGTGAGCAACGTTCCCCGCATATAACGCGCTCGAGCGCTTGCGTAAGAACACACTTTAGCCGACGTTATAAAGGGTGTAGTTTACCCACGCACTTTTAACCTATAGCATGCACATCGTGCGTAGCCTTCCTCCCTTATTCACAATATTTCGCCCCGGTGGCTTTACAGTTCCCTCAAGACAACAAAGTTAATTTCTGTGCCGTAATTGAACCAGGCACGTTGAACTTTGCTTGTCTGTCATTCACTACCAGCCCCCTATTTCTACGAAAAATATACGTGATGACTCGTGTAGTTCACCGAGACTTCCACGCACTCCCGAATATAGAAAAAGAATTGAAGGTCAAGTAATTATTCGCAGTCGTCATAATTAATCCAGATCTCTATGATTACCTGTATGTTTAATGAATGTGCACTGGCTTTCACGTAGTTTTATTAGGACACTTGTAAACATCAAATCGCAGTACAACGCCTTAGAGTACCTGCTAAATAAATCTGTTACACCTGCTTTAATTTAGGCGCACGCGCATTAACCTTTCTGTGCACATCGGGGAAGCTGTTCGCCTTATTTTCATAAGCTTCTTCTTAGTGACAATGGTAGTCCTCTCGGGGTACCGTGCTAAATTCAGCGCCATTCGTAAAACAATGCGATAACTACCAGGAGTACTTGCATACGCAATTTGCTGCAAATTCTGTAGTTAACCCACGCACTTCAGACATTACCTACGTATCACTTTTAACATGCCACCTATATCCACGAAATAGAAGCGATGGGACCACTTTAGTTCACTGAGATTACTGCAGGCGCCACGGATACATAACGTATCAAAATAAGAAGAAAACGAAGGCTCAGCAACTGTTTGCAGAGCTCCTAATAAATCCATAATCATTGGAAGCTTTACCACATATTACGCGTAACCTGTCCTCAATTTTTACCAAATATGAACGCGTTGTGACTCATAGAACTCTCTAGGGACATTGGAAACCGAGGTGGATAACGTCCGCATACCACTTTCTACGTCTTTATGAAGAAATTTTTCCTAAAAACAGTAATTTATGGGCACACCTTAACTTCTCATGCACACTGGCTATGTATAGCGCTTCCACATTTTCATCAAGTGTCATCTTGGTGGAAGCAATAGTTTCCTTCTTTTTTTTCGAAACACCGGGCTATATTAAGTGTTATTGGTAAAGAATACCTACAGCCCTCCAGAGAGCTTCCATACGTCATTTACTGCAACCACCACAATTAACCCATGCACTTTGAACTTTGCCTACACATTAGCCCTAACTGCTAACAAAATACAAACCGTATTGCTCGTTTCGTTCACCAAGTATACGGGCAAACAGAAACATTACACTTTCTCCACACATAACCTCTGAAATGGCCCCCATTTCAAATACATTTGAACGTTGTGCCGCGTGCATTTATCCTTGTACCCCGGGGAACATAACTCATAACGGCCGTGTGACACGTTGAAAAACTTAGATAGGGAATTCGTTGCAAATGCTGCGAATAACTGAGGGAGTGAGTAAACTTTATAGAAAAGAGCGCACGAGCGGAGGTAGGTCTTCCACTCTGCAGTGGACGATCCACTCAGTCCAGGAGTCCAGCGGCGTTAGCTGCACTTCTCGCTCGCTTGACCAGGTTGAGCTGGTGCGTCAAGTCTGAGCTGGACAGTGCTGCCTTCCATTGCCGTGTGGTGAGATGTGTTATAATAGGGAGCTGTGGTGTGCTTGCGCAAGCCCAAACCATATGGTAAAGCGTTACGCATTGATCGTAGGGTGGGCATTTATACGAATATAGCGGAGAGTATTTGGCGTGGTGGAGACTAATGTGATATATGTATGTTTGGACTTTTCACCATATTACGGCTTCCTCTCGCGTCAGAGCATTATGAGGCGGTAGTAGTGTTCTTCGTGAAAGGCGATAGTGTGTTAGAATGTCCATGTAGGTTAATGGTATGGGCTCGGGGCAGAACTGCTCGGCGTGACCCTCTCGGGGCTCCCGGTGCGCTTGCGCTCATGCGTAGGCGTGTGCCTGCCGATTGCCGCGTAGGGACTCACCCCCCGGAGTCCACATGACTTGTACGCATGGCGGGAGCTGGTGCGCCCCGATCAGAATGCGATGTGCGGTCCTGGAAACTTTGGCCCTGGAAAAATTTCTGCATGCCCTCTCAAAGTCTGTCATAACTATGACTCACTCCCAGTGCGGCCTCGTCGTGATGGCTAACGCTATAGCTAGTTCCGCTGCCTCTGCACCGATCACTCTGGAAACCGACGACGCATTGTTTCGGTCCCGTGATTGTCGACTACGCTGGTGACAAATGCAGTGTTTCTTGATGTGCTGGCCACCCGCCGTGGTTGCTCAGTGGGTACGGTGTTGGGCTGCTGAGCATGAGGTCACGGGATCGAATCCCGGCCACGGCGGTCGTATTTCGGTGGGGACGAAATGCGAAAACGTCCGTGTAATTATATTTAGGTGCACGTTAAAGAACTCCAGGTGGTCGAAATTTCCGTAATCCCCCCCTACGGCGTGCCTCATAATCAGAAAGTGGTTTTGGCACGTAAAACCCTACAATTGAATTTAATTTTTTGATGTGCTATCCGCGTCTACGTATACGGCATTCGGGTGGTCTTCATACTTCCTCGCGAGCGCCTGCGCTCGGGCATATCGCCGGCCGAAGTGGAAGGTCGGGTGCACGTTTTTGGGTATTGGTGCGACCTGCATAGTTTCCTGTATTCGCCTTGGGATTTCCGTCAGTGCCGCTGGTCTTCCGCACGGGATATCGAAGATGTTTCAAGACGCAGTGTGCCGTTGTAGACTTTCCTTTTGGTTTACCATGTGGGCCTCGCGCTGGCGTTGTTGCACACTCCTGCCTCCTCGAGGCGAAAAGTAGCTTTTCCGGGTAGAAGTCCGTCGCTTGCTTTTACGCCTTGCGTATCTGCTGGTCGAGTACATCCACTTCCACATGGCTGAAATTTAAATATGGTGCAGAGTTCGCAATGCGACTCACAACCAGAGCCTGCACTAGTTGTATCAGGTCCTGTTTCTTGAGTCCCCTCTTCCTGCGGGTAATTCGTTGCTTCACGCGCAAGCCTAGCGTGGTCGTGTAATGTAATTTCTGCATTGCGTATCATCCGCCCCCGTCCTTTTGTAATTGTAAGCCAATGATACGAAGTCTGTCTGCCTTGGAGATTTCTCTCGGACCTATTCGCAGGATAACTGACGCTCTTAGATCTCGAATTTTAGTCGATGCACTGCACGTCAAGTGTCTGGCGCGTTAATTTTTTTCTAGGATACTGCGCAAAGTTGATGGGTGCTTCGTTGAATATGCTTTTAAAGCTATGGAGTGTGCGCATAAGTAATTTTGTTTAGAGGTTCTATTTACTCTAACCACTTCCAACTTATGGTCCGTGTCACTAATAACAATGCACTCATTCTCTGCAAAGACAGAGGTGCTACCGCCTTTGGTTTTCCCAGGGCGGCGGCGGCGAAACGTTGTAAGCGTTTCATATATGATACCTCTAAACACGCAAAACGCGAAGCTTCAGGAATTTTCGTTTAGCCCCTAATTAAACTACAAGCTGCGAAACTTTCCGGCACATCACTTTTAGCATGATCCATGTTAACTTTGGATGTGAATTTTGTAGATTATTTTGGTCTTCTTGTACACCATGAAAACACGGATGCAGCGTTATCGAGCGCTTCTACAATATATGCGACCTGCACAAAGAGCTTCACTGTAAAAACCAGCCACATAACACCTTAGCGAGGAAGCGAAGGGACAGCGCATGTACACCAACGTTGCACTAAGGGTATCTCGATCAACGCTGTGGTATGGTGAACGAGATGAGCCTGACGAAGAACTGCCGCTGTTTATCAGTGTTCCAGTGCAAATATTATCTGTTCGCTTCTTGAATGCGACGCCAGCGAATCGATTAAACATCCATGCTTGAAGCCGAAACATCGTTAGTCTTAATTGTTCTGCTAGCATATCTGCCCTCTTTACTTACCGCACATCAATCAAAGCTTAACTTAACGAACACTCTTGAAGCCTTTACTAGCTCTCAAATGCTGTTCGCGGTAGCACAAGATAATTGTTGTTATCTGCCCAGGTCGACAGCTACGAACTCTTCACTTGCGCAAATAATTATGAACGTTATAAGCATGACCCATGTGATCGATCTGGTGACGGTATTTTTTTAGGAGTGTCTCGCAGTTTCGTGTCTTACAAAATTTCCGTGAAATCAATTTCAGTTTATGGTTCTCGACCGCCAAGTTCCCCTTGTGCTTTTTGCGATGACTTGCGTGATTGCTGAAGCGATATGATTGTGCGATTTCCAAGTGCACCACTCTTCCTTCTGTGCGATCTCAATTTTTCTTCAATTTCGTGGTCCTGTTTTTTTCATACAACTCTTACCGGATCTTCACAGTGTTCTGCTTTGTCGATTTGTGTGCTACGTTGAATCTGATCCGTATGGTTAACTCAGCCACTCAAATCGCATCGTCTTCAGCAAATATACTCGATCGAGTACTATGTCTCGGCATGCTATCTGGTCTTTGGTCTTTCTTACCAGGACTAAGTGACCACTCAGTCATGCAGTTCACTATGTTATCGTGTTCACCCGGTCCCTGCAAACAATATAAATTCAATCGTAACTATTGCAGAGACAATTTCCAAGCCAATAATACTGATCTGCAAACCTTTTACAGGTGCCTATTTTCTAAAGTTCTGAGAAAGAACAGTTGAATAAAACTGGTTATTATTTAAGAATGCGGTAACACAACTTACAAATATATAATAATAATAATAATAATAATAATAATAATAGTAATAATAATAATAATAATAATACATTTTTATAATAATATACCTCTTTGTAGAATACCCAACGTAAGAAAATCGTCATGGTTTAGTATCATTAAAGTGACTTTTCAGGAGAAAAAAAAAGAAAACGCCTTTTTTTCGCAGTTGTAAGGCCGCCTTCGATTTGCGGAGGTGGTCTGCTTATCGCGGCATCCCACAGCAGTTTATGCGCGCCGTTCGACACGCCAAGCACGAGTTTTATTTAGAGACTTTGCCAGATTTGTTGTCCACTAACCCTCGCAAATGCTGGAGTGTAAGCATGCGCAAAGCGAACAATATGCGGCTGAAATCTGATAGTGGCTTCTTTGTGACAAATCAAGAGTGCTGTGTTCTTTTAAAGAACACTTTTTCTTTAACCTTCAATAATAGTGTATTATCTGCCATTCCATCGTTTAATCCTCCAAATTTCCCTGTAATTGAACATATAACTGTTGACTGGGTCGGGGTACAAAATCGTATCCATCATGCGAAAGTGTCGTCGTACGCCTGCATTATCAACTATGAGATTCCTTGAAAGCACTGAAACATATTATTCTATTGTATTTTCATCTATTTTCACTCAGTCATTACAGATGAGCATGCTACTGAACGATTAGAAGGTAGGTAAGATGATTCCGGTGCAGAAGTCTGGCGCAGCCTTTTCACTCCTAAATTACAGACCCGCATATCTATAACATCAATACATCGCAAACTTTTCGATCACGTACTTTATTGTCATTTAGTTACTTTCCTTGAAACCGGCCTGTATTTTTCTACGTTTCAACATGGTTTTGGAAATCAGCATTCCTGTGAAACAAAATTGTCAGCGTTTACTAATGACTTGTTGTCAGCTGTAGACTGCTCACTACGTGTAGAATGCCCATGTTTAGACTTTGTTAAAGCATTTGACATGGTGTCCCATAATCTGATACTCCTAAAACTTAACACGCTTAATATCGATGTCAATGTTATTAAACGGATAGAGCGTTTTTCTATATAATCACACACAATATGTGGTAATAATGAACACGGTTCCCATATTGTGCAGTAGTGTCAGGAATTCTTTAGTGTTCCGTGCTCGGGTCCCTTCTTTGACTCATATATATCAACGACCTTCCGGCTTCAGTTCACTCAAATATAAGTTTATTTGCTGATGACAGTGTACTTAATAGAAAAAAAAAGTTACCTATCCGATAAATGTATATTGCAATCTGATCTCAATAACATTGCTCACTGGGCTGATACTTGGCAAATGAATGTGGATACTAACAAGCGTAAATCGATGAGAATAACATCATCTGCAATAGACTTTAGTTCCCCTCTTATCGTGTCACTGGTTTCCTTCTAACTTCAGTGACTTCGTACTAGTACCTAGGCGTTCACGTCACTCATGATCTTTCTTGAAATTAGCATGTCAAATACATTATTAACAATGCCAATCGCATGCTTGGCTTACTTCACCGGATCTTTTCGCAAGCCCCAGTGTCCATGCATGAAACTGCTTCTATACAAGACCTTAGTACGATCCAAAGTAGAATATGCCTCGTCTCTCTGGGATCCCCAAACCAAATCCCTAATCACGTCCTTTGAATGGCTTCAAGTCGTTCTGCAAACTTTATTCTTTCTAATTATTCGCACCAGTCCAGTGTTTAGCAAATGAAGAAAAGCTTCGGCTCTTCCTGACCTTTCTGCAGCACGCCATCTAGCTCGACTGTGCGCATTTCATAAAATTTATTATTTCGATGAAAGCTTCAAACAATCTCTTTTCTCCCTCACTCATTAGGTATCGTCCCGCGTTGACCATCATCTCAAAGTTGGCGTGCCGGATTTCCATGCTGAACGTAACTACGAATCCTGTGTCACAAACACCAGCGTCGACTGCAATCACCTGCCTGCCTCCGTTGTCTGTCTTACAGCAGCGAAGTCGGCAAATGACCAACGTTGTTAAAGAAGTCTGCCTGCTCTTACACGCGTGAATGCGTTGAGAGTTCCTGAATAAAGAAATACTTAAGCAATGAGCAACAATGCAATTAGATTATAACTGAGCTAACTTGTGCAGTCACCATTAAACAACGTCTGTGAACCTTTCTGTCTCTCTCTCTCACGCATACTTTGTTTCGTAGTGTCCTATTCCACGGACCCGTAAGTTTGCCGCTTATTGGAACCAAGATGTTCGCCGCAAGCACCACTGCTTGCTAGTTTTGCACCTGTCTTACGCCTACTTCCACCTGCTACGCACCTGTTGTTATTGTCGAGCTCTTTAGATCACGCACTTATTCCTCCGAGATCTTTCCAACGCTAAGGGAACGCAAAAGCAGGTGCTCAGGTACTCGTTGTATTGTAAAGCATAAATTTTAAAAAATCACTTTTTCGAATGTATTTTTTTTTCGTAGAGGTTGAGCCTCGTCAAAGGCTTCAGATACTATTCGCGCCCCCTGCCATTGTCGTAGTTGGCTGAGGGAGACTGTGTTTGCGACAGTTTCTTAGCACTGCATTTTTATTTATTTATTTCTTCCTCCTCCTCCTCTCTCTCTGAATCTCTTTCTCTCTCGTCGTGGCGGAGACGACGGCTGAATACATTTCGTCGTTGAAAAGACTCCTTTTCACGGACGACGAGCGCCAGCTTGGCTTTGCTTGCGGAGCGAAGCACTTTTGAAAGCGCAATCCTCCCTGGCTCGCCCTCGTTCCTACGCCTGCAGCCCCTCTCCACGCGGTCTCCTTTGTTAGCAGCGCTGCTAATCAATACAATTGTGCCTTCGCACAAGGAGCACCTCCTCCGCTCGACTGAGGAAACGCGACACTGCCTTCCTCGCCGTTTCCTCTGCTGCTTCAATATACGTGCACGCGATACGAGAGCGGCGGGCTTTCATTTGAGAGACGACCCTTTCGCCCTGCTCTCTCACTGTCCGTTAAGATTTTTTCATGCACGCATTCATTCTCGCGGCAAAACCGAAACACTATAATATTGTAAAGCTGGCGTTTAGGCACTCACCTTGCCGCTAAAAGTAGGGTTAGGGAGCCACAAGCTATAAACCCAATTTTAGCTCTGAATTGAAATATTCACAAAGTAGTGCACTGCATGAAAAGTCAGCCTTCCACGTGTCGTATTTGACAAACCCCATTTCTTGAAGGCATATTAGGCTAGAGGCTTATGTCATTCCTTTTCTTTTTTTTTTCAATACTACACATTGACAATTAAGACTTCAGTGTCCAAGAAGAACTGTTGCCAGTGTTCACGTTGACACTTCAGAACTTAACGATTTCGGATGTAACAAAAGTTCGGAAATGCATGAGCGCTTCTTTCTCTGGCTTTCTTTTTTTAATAATTTTACTTGCATTAGACTCATTTGAATTAGATTGAATTCCAATTAACTGTGTATTTGGTGGCTCTACGTTCTTATCTGGACATATTTTCTCGTCCCGTTGTGCGTGGCTCCATAAAAAGAAATCTACGTTTGAGATTATTTACATTAATAATATTAGTTTTGAAAACATATACCCATTTCACAGGAAAGGGAGAGCGAGGAGCAGGCTGGAAACTGCCATAGGGAGGGGCACAACGCCTGCCTACTCTTCAGAAGAGAGGTGAGAAAGTCTTTTTGAATGAGACAATGAAAATAATTACCAGTGAAAACTCAGAAGACGATTGGTAAAACCCAAGATGATCAATGTTTCCGTGATCAGGTGATGAGAAGAAAATTTTATGAAAGGAAACATTGACATCCACTCGTATGTAGCGCGAAGTTACAAAGAAAACCCACGATGGTTTCTCGGAAACAAAGCTTCCGAGTTGATGGAAAATTCATCCTGTTCCGGGGTTTGAACCCAGGACCCACGCTTTTCCAGGGTGGTCGCTCTACCATAGGCGCTAACCAGGAAGATAGCAGATCGCAGCCCGAGGGAAAATCAATCGACGACTCGAAGCACAAGGACAACGGAGGTGAAAAATCAGTTCTGCGAAATTCCGCAAGCTAAAGGAAGGTTCATGAAAGCAAAAAATTGGCATCCACCCATATGAAGCAGCAATTCTTCCGGGTCCATGGTTCGAACTCAATTTCTGTGCAGTTCATATCTACGGAGTTTTTATATAACGAACTTTCGTTTCTCAGGTCGCACGCACTATTGTCGATTGAACAAAGAAATTCAAAATATGTCAGCCATCACTCAAACACTTTTTTTTATTAACATTCAATAATCGATAAAAGTTACAGCCTGCCTGTCTGCGCACTGCCAATTGCAGGAAGGAGAAACTCATACGCTCGTCTTTGCTCAATAAAACGAGCTGCCCCAAACTTTTCCCAAACTCTTCGCATCAGAAAGCTTTGCAGAACTAATCAAACTAACCGTTTTAATGTCGCTTCAAATTCGAAACTGGTACTGTTTGTAAACAGTGAACGACACTTCTCTCATCTTACGTAAATCGCAAAAGTGAAACGAAAAATTGCCGCAGTTGTTAAGATAAGTATTGTACTCTTCATGCTCGCGGGTTTAAAAATGTGAAATTATGACCTTGGTTGACCGAGCCGACCTAGACAATGCTGCATAAGCCGCCAAACGTGGGTTAATGGCCGATATTTCTATTAATTGATTACAATATTGAGAACATATATAAACTTAAAAGCAGCCTAAGCAGAGCATTTGTGTAGTTTTTTGTCTCTGTTTGTTTTAATTTTGCTACATTTCTCACTTTCGCTTGATGCCGTAAATATTATATTCAAATTATATTCTGCGGTTTTACGAGCCAAAACCATGATTTGAACATCAGTCTATAGGGGGACACCAGATTAGTTTTGACCGCCAGGGAGCCACCGCGGGACACAGGCGTTTTTGCATTTCGTCCCCATCGAAATGCGGGCACCACGGCTGGGATTTGGTCCCGCGACCTCGTGCTTAGCAGCGCTTGGCGCTGCAAGCGGAGCATGTAAATCTTGACCAAAAAGGAATATTCTAAACCTACCTAGTACGTATGCTCGTCCAAACTTATGCACTTTACACGAAAATTAAAAGAAAGATACAGAACAGGTCGTAAATGAAACCACCTTTGACATGTTTCCAGGACAGTATTCTTGGAAATCACACAAGCTTCGTGAGGGGTGTCCTCAACTACAAGATAGGAAAGGAGCTTTCATATCTGGAAATGTGGAGTTCACAACGTATGATATTATTTCGCCCCCCCCCCCCCAAAAAAAAGAAACGGTTTCACATAAGTGACATTGGTCAGGAGGTCAGGTATATATGTATGTACTATCGGCGTCAAATGAAAGTTGAACAGCGGAGCGCGTGGACCAAGCATAAGTGAAGATATAGTGCGCGCCGTCCAGTCATCACCATTGACAGGCGCGCACATACGGTTTGGCCGCACTGCGCGATCCCCCTCTAGTGAGATAATGTCGCTTCTGTTCTGGTTCTTATAATTGAAAGGTAGAAAATGAAAAATAAAAATGAAGCTAGAATATTGCAGTTTACGGCGAGTCTTATCGCACAGATCGCCGAAACAACAAGCGCTGTCGGCGCGAAGAGCGGTGCGCGTTGTGCAGTTTGCACCGCCATCGCAAGGTAGATTCGCCCGCGCGGTTTGAAGCTTGCGCGGCACATTCGTTCTTTCGATCGGCAAATTTGCGCTGCGCGGCATCGCTGGCAGCCGCGACGGCGGCCGGCATGCCGAGCGCGTTGTGCCGGATGTGCGCGCCTGTCAGTGGTGATGACTGGACGGCGCGCACTATATCTTCACTTATGCTTGGTTCACGCGCTCCGCTGTTCAACTTTCATTTGACGCCGATAGCACCTGCGCACTACAAGGGCATGACCACATTCATCATCATCGTCGTCATCATGAGTGAGCATTTTACCTCAGATCTGCTTTCGAACTGGGTGATTGAAAACGGTTTAGTAATAATGATTGTCGAGATATCTTCTATTATAACAGAAATCTTCGTAAAAATAAACGAAGTCCTGCCATCTGTCAGTTTTTCGATAAGAGAACAAATACAAGAACAATCTTTCGATAGAAGAATATGACGAAGATGTAAGCCTCGCACTTGAACTTAAACGTACCACTAAATAGAGTCAAGACAAAAAGCGTAAGAGAAGCGAATCACCTTTCATTTGACACATACGCGTTCCATCTAAGATTCTGTGTTCTACAGCGGGATGCCGCATTCAGAAATTATCAACTGTCTGCCTCACTTATTTCTAAAGAAATAATCAACTGCGACACTAAATTTAGCCTGGCGTGGTCGTTTTCGAGGACCCTATTTGCAATTATCTGGCATAATGCAGTTTATTATTACTGTAGGAAATAACGGGCATATATACTTTCTCTTCTTGAACATCGAGTCCGAAACATCGCCGAGCGCAGGTATGTCAATGACAGGGCATTGATTGCATTGTATTTCCACAGCACTGAGCCCACACATTTAGCGGTAAACTTGATTTGCATCATCAAATTTTTTTTCAAATTTAATAGCATTTGAATATTTAGTTGCAAGGAAGATCTCAGGTAGTTGGCCAATATATTCGTTGTAAAGACGAGCGTTTATTTGTGATAAGCTCACTCTATGGGATTTTTTTACCCGAATTCGCGCAACTCAATACCTGGCTTCATATACCCTCATTTGAACACAGTACGTGTTTTCTTATGTGTCCTGATTCTAGTGTAGTTGTGTGACCGGCCTTTGTGTTTACTTTAGTGCACATATGTGACTGGACTTTGTGTTGCTGTGATTTGAGGTTGACCTTTGATTTTAATGCATTTAGGTTAATTCTTTTTCTTTAGATCTCTATGAGAAAATGAATAGCCGGCGCCATCTCCTAAGTACCGCGTGATAATAATAAAAACATTGCAGGTTTTAGTAAATTTCTCTGCAGTGTCGGTTAAGGCACGTTCGAAAGCTGGACTTGTGCTCTTTCAACGTACACTCTAAAAATTTTCACACCCTTATGGGTGTAATGCGGGTGTAATCATCTTTTTCACCCTTATAAACACCCTTGAAATACCCTTTTTTAACGGAAAAGGGTGTTCAACAAGAAAACACCCTTGGAACACCCCAATCTTTCTAATTTACACCCTAATTATAAGGGAGTAAGTGAACAAGCTTACAGTATATGATGAATGAACATTGCCAGTTAAGGCCTTGATATTGGCTGCACATGAAACGCGCGCTACCTGCGCTTGAATCAGGTAGCTGGAATGATTAGATCGGGGCACCTAGGCAGCAGCGCACTGGCTCCGAACAGTGGTCAAAAATGAAGTTTCCCACGAATGTTGATATCGAACGGATGACACTAACGCGCAGACTTTGCATAGCCAGATATCTGCAAAAGGCTTCATATGATCAATGGCAAAATATTTACAATGCTATCACGGAATACTTGAAGTTGTGCAACCAGTTTGACTGGGAATGGTTAGGAGTGAGGGCTAACGGTAAATAGTTCACCAACTTACGGTTTGTAGATGACATTGGCATACTCAGCAACGCTGCAGACTATTTGCAACAAACGTTTCAGGAACTTGTTGAAGAAAGTGTAAGTCTGATTGAGAGTTAGTATGCAGAAGAGAAAAGTAATGTTCCGCAGCCTGGCGAGAAAACGAATGTCATGGTCGGCTGTCAGCCTCTAGAACCTGCTCAGAAATACGTTTATTGAGGTTAATTACTCTTAGGGGCCTCTGATCAAGGAAATTAACAAATATAAAACATTAGCTGGAGAGCTTACGGCAGGCATTACTAAATCATGATCAGGGAGCTTACTGCTAACCATTGCTTTCTATCGTTACTAACGTATGGGGCCGAAACTTGGAAGTTACCAAAGAAGCTTGGGAAGACGTTGAGGACCGCGCAACGAACGATGGAATGAAAATTATTAGGCATGATGATAATAGACTGGAAGACAGCGATGTGGATTAGAGAGCGAACGGGAATAGCTGATATTCTGGTTGACATTATGAGGAAGAAGTCGTGCTGGGCAGACATTGCAATGCGTAAGGGAGAGAACTGCTGGTCTATTGGAGTTGCAAAATGGGTGCTAAGGGAAGGAAAGCACAGTCGAGGACGGCAGAGAATAACGTGGACGTGATGGATTCGGGAAACTTGAAAACACGTGGAACCAGTTGGCACAAGACAGGGGTATTGGAGATCGCTGGAGAAGCTTTCGTCCTGCGATGGACGTCAAAATAAGCTGATGATGATGATGTGATGACATCCATGCTAGCTTCGCGGCATGTCTTTCATGTTATGTCATGCATGCGTGTCATGCACGTTCTGATAGCTCGATTTGCGTCGACGGCGCGGGGGGGGGGGGGGCTAGTAGCGGCGTAGCCAAGTGGGGCACACCGTGCACTTGTAACGCTCACTCACAGTAAAATTTTTGCTGCTATGGCAATGGCCCCGCTCCTTCACCCTCCACGGGCAATTGGGACCCCCCCCCCCCTCACACGAAAAAATTTTCTGGTTACGCCACTGTGGCGAGGGGGGTGTAAGATTGCTCTAGACCCCTCCCCCTAACTTGTCAACGGAAACGGGGGACGGGAGGGCAGCTGCCGCCGGGCCGCAAACCTTAGGCAGCCCAATTAACGGCTGCATTTCCCTTTGGACGTGAATACTGCATTAATGCCATTACACTGTAGGATTCGTGGCGGTTCGAAGGCATGCGACAATAAAAAAAAACACATACAGCCATCAGAAAGTCTTAGCTTGAGCAGATCTTTGGGAGCTGGGCAAGACTCTCACAAAAGAAAAAAAGCTTGGCACCCCTCTTACAGGCATTGTCAACTCTGGGTCCCACCGCTGACTGTACATTTCCGGTAACAAAAATCACACAGGAACTCCTCTCGGATTTGTCTAAGTGTGCGTAAGCATTGTGACTCTTCCTCATCTACACGCAGCCCATGTCGTTATCAATGTTATGAGACTTGATCCGACAAGTATGAGCGACAGCGCTGCGGCGACACGAGCTGCTCTGGTCGGCGGCGCAAGGGAAGTACTGCAGGTGGCGGGGCCAGGCGCGCTGGTGACGTTCCGTTCGTTTTGAGCCGTTATCGCTCTTTAGCCCTCCTCATCCGCGACGAACCATTATCAACCGTTCTCCGGCGGCGGCTGCTTGTGGCACGGCCGCGCGAACCGTATCTTGAAAGCGAACTGCGTTGTGGACAGAGTGTGCCCACTGCTGAAAACTTCACGCGCTGTGTTCTCACCGTTTACTTCGCTTTGAAAACAGACGCGCGCACACCTATCTTGAAAGTGATCTGCGGAAAGCGCATAGTGCGGCATAAGCTGAAAGCTTCGTGAGCGCAGTGTTCTCGCCGCTTCGGTCGCGTTGAAGCGAAGCTAGCACGAAGGTGAATTCACTCGCTGCTGTGGGTTCTATTTTGAAGGATATCGTGCGGTACGGACTGACGGACGGATGGTTTTTCTTGTTGGGGAAGTATAGAAATGCTTACGTTATAAAAAAAATCGCAGGCTTCGCGAATTTCGCGATAAGAACAAACACCAACCTACTCCCCCGCCCCCCGCTGAGCGATGCCGTCTTGATCGCCCCCTCCCAACCCCGGGAAAAGGGACACTACCTTTCTATATCAGTTGAAGAAAGGATGATGAAGCGTTAACAACGACAATAACGGCCTTTTCGAACGAGCTGTCTTATGGCCTCTGAGATTTGCGCGCGAACCTGGGAGGCCATAATTGGCCGCTTAATAGCATAAAAAGACAAAGATAATGCCAAACGACACAACTAAAAATTCAAACAAAGAACTGATCTTAGCTATACTGTTTGGGGAAAAGAAATAAAAAATTAGACAGCCGCAACACACGCCACTAAAGCCACCACCGCCGGCATAACGCGGAATCAACGGTTGGCAACATTCATTCGCGCGTCATTGCTTCGTCCGCTTCGTCTCCGCAACGGCCGCAACGAGAGCCGCCATCTTCTCGCGCCCAACGTTTTGTATGGTTTGGTTCTCTGCAATCCGCGCACACAGCTCATCGGTGGCTGCACGTCGGCTCGGCGTCGCAATGCAACCTGCGTCATTTTCTGGTGCTCGCGCAATCGGTGTGAAACATGTCGCATGTGAAATGTTTGATAGAAGTGCCTCACGTCCAAGTCAAGCCGCCGTACGGGTGTATGGCTGTGCGCCCCGTTCTCGGAAGCGTCGACGGGTTTCCGGCATGCGGATTTCAGGTACGTGCAAATGCGTTTCGCCGTCCTATTGAGCTCCGGAGCAAAGCGTGCAGTATTTCATGTGAAAGATGCAGTGCCCGTGATCATGGTGTGAATTTCGAGCGGCAAACGAGAACTTTGGCACTTAGAGCACACCGCGGCTGCTAAGTCAGCGTGGAAATTGTTTTACGTTACCGTAATATGTTGCTGTCAGTCTAATCTGCGGTTTGTGGACAGCTAGCCCATTGACTTTTGCTTGTGGCAGCGATAGGTATATAAATGGAAGCGATAATAATTTTCGAGAGCAGAGAGTTTTTTCGCTCGATGTTTGGTCGTGTTCATGGCGTTATGAAAGCTAGAAAACTAACTGGCTTGATCGTGCTTAGTTCCAACTCCAAGGAGCGTAACGTTGGTGCTGTACATGTTTGTTTTCGGTGTCACGAGTACCACTTTCATGCGTTTGTTGCTCGAGAGTGGTAGCTGCTGCGTGACGTCTGGGTAGAACACAATAAAAGCAATTTCCTCACTCATACGTATGCAATATGAGGTAACAAAATTTCCAGCGTTTTATTCGGAGCGTAAATATCCAGCATAGTTTAGTAAGAAACTCAAATTCTGTGTTAGCTTAGTAGGCGTGAAACAAGTGAAACTCGCATTCCTTTTATGCGAAGCATATTACGAGAGCTCAACCCAGCTCCTCAGGCGCGGCGGTGTTGCCATGAAACCACGTGACACCGTGACGTCACGACAGAGGAGAAGTGGCTTTGGCTCAACCAATGCCTCCTTTACTAGATGCCAGCCGCGTTGTCCGTAAACTCGGTTCCTGGCCCTCTCCCTTTACTCTCCTCCGCGAAAAGGCAACGAGCGCCGCTTGTGGCGGACGTCTGCGTCACGTGCTGCGACCTCGGAGATTACCATGGCGTCTGTTGCCATCTCGGAGGCCCGCATCCGCCGGAAGTTGAAAAGGCAACGAGCGCCGCCTCACGAAATTTATGCTGAACTAACTTCAACTAAGCATGGCCTTCGCGATCGGCTCCGCGATCGGCTCCGGCGGCGCGCCGTTGCTGCGAATCGCGGAGGCCACGAACTAAGGGAACCGCCGCCGCAATGGGAAAGCGAGCAACGCGGCTGGCATCTAGTAAAGGAGGCATTGGCTCAACCCTTGCAAGACGGGCTGGGTGGGAATCGAACCAGGGTCTCCGGAGTGTGGGACGGAGACGCTACCACTGAGCCACGAGTACGATGCTTCAAAGCGGTACAAAAGCGCCTCTAGTGAATGCGGTGGTGCCTTAGAAACGAGCTGTTTCTAAGGCGTGCGTCTCTTGCTCAGGCGCACATTTCGTTGCCGCGCCGAACGCTGCTTTGCTCGACGCTCACCGCGTCCAATGCGGGGCGCGTAGTCGCTGCCCTGTAGCCCATTGTCTTACACCCCTTGGCGGGTCGACGGGAACGCTGTCGCGTTCCACTCTTGAAGGCGAAGCAGTAATGCATGAGTTGTTTCTTCGTCTAGCCGAACCAAATATAGCCAAGCAACAGCAGTTCACCAGGCTAAACAGTGGTTCAACAACTAAAATAAAGGCTAGTATGCTTCGCATCCTGGGCTTAACCTTACCTAAGCCACAGCCATTTTTTTTGAATTGTTCGCCCAAACTGCACCGCCCCCAGATGCGTCATCGGGTAATTGACAGTAGCTTCGCTACGTGAGTTTTTATGCGCCTATATTGCCCGGTTAAGTATCCTGTTAATTTATGCCGACGCTCGTTCATCTTGATTTTAAGCGGTTACTATCCCCGAGTACCGGACGATGCCAAACTTGTGAGGTGTAGCAAACGCGGGAAATTCAAAGTGGCGTGGCTGCAAGTTCCTGTTTTTACGTTTCTTGCATTCAAAGCCAACAGAGACAGTATCACTGATTTATTTCCATTTCTGCTGTACTTGATCAATCTAATGTGACAACTGCATTTGCTCTTTAATGTTCTCGATTTACTGTGTATTCAGCTTGGCTGCCGCCCTCTCTTCAGAGGATGCCGCTGTGATAGCTCTTTCGTATAGCACATGCCTCTAGGCCCTTGTGTTTCAAGGACTCCGGAGAGGCAGCAGTGCTCCAACTAATTTTACCATCCTATATATTTTCTATGTTGCATCATTCTTCCACGATGGATTTTAATGTTAATAGTATTCGTCATTAGTCATCGCCATAATTTTATAGCACGTAAATTTTACGCACTTTACAGCGACAATTTTTAGGCCAGTTTACAGCCAAGTCACATCTTCCATAATACATCGTCAACATTACCACTTGTCATGGCGCTCTTTGGCCAAACCTGGCCCTTGCGCCATAAAACACCACACATCATCATCATCAGCTTGGCTGCCAGAAAATGCTTGAATTTCTTTCAGTATCCAAGTGACGAAATATTTCACTGACGGCCGTGTGTGAAACACGCAAGATGACAAAACTGATAGCAAAATGATGAGGTATTTCTTTCGTAGCGTTTGGACTCGACTTTTGGTGAGGATGTCGATCGACCTTGGGCCTGGTGACAGCACACCCGACATCGCCAAAGTGCAGCCTATCAGTAGAGTGCCCCCGAATGGACCATCAACATCGGAAAATGAAGCACTGCCAGGTAGGGGTAATTTTTACTTTGGAACAGAATACTGACAGCTGCCTCTTTTTTAAAGAACTAAATAACAAATTTACAAACCAATCCTTTCTCTTTGTGCAGCCTACATAGAATTGTTTTTTGCTTGTTATACAGACCTTCAGAAAGCAGTTCTTCTGAACCCTTTTTGCATGCACAAATAAATAAAGGGGAGCGCACTTTCTGAAGAAATTGATGCACCGAAATGTGCGTTCGACACACAGTGAGATTCAAAATAACCAACTTTAAAGCGGTAAAAAAAAAATTGAAACATGTTCTAACATCATAACCCGCCTTGGCATACGGATCTAAATATAACAGCAACGGAGGTGCATGCAGAGAAGTGTTTGTAATTGTTTGCAAGATATGTACATTGTCTAAGAAATCGTTTTTATTTACTTGGAGCTTCTTGGTGCCATGGCAGTGCAGTAAAAGCTCAAAATGATGCCCCTGCTCCTAATAAAGCATCTTTAGATATTAAAATGAAATTATGGGCTTTTACATTCCAAAACCTAAAGTTTTGGGAACCTGGCTTCTTTAATGTACACCTGAATCTAAGGGCATAAGCGGTATTGCATATTACTCTCATTGGAGGGCAGCTGCCATGGCCTAGATTGAAGCTGGGACCAGCATGACTGAGCAGCATGGCATCATAGTAAGTGGGCTATAACACCAGGTCAAAATGAGAAATACTGCTTAGAACTACCAACTTCTTGGCTCACAAGCACTTTGCACTAAGTTGTATGGAGTACTGACAGCGACTGTTTATGTACCAATTTCTTTTTAGGCTGACTCCATTATTAAGGTGTGAAGCTTCAATTAGTCAAAACCAGCCTAAATTACAGAACCAGCTCAAAACACGCACCATGTATAGCTGGATTTGGACATGCAATTGGAGTCAATTCATGTCGCCGAAAATGGAAGTGGCAGTCACACTATTTCATGCATTTTGCCTAGAACATAGTCAATAATAGTTAATCAATTTCTAAAATATTCTTTTCAAAAAGTTTTTTTTCAAGCATGAAAGGAGGAGCCAAATGGTGTTCAGGTGCACGAGCGGTTAGTTGCATGGCACTTCTTGCATGTGTTCACTGGCTTCTTTCAAGCTTGAAAAGAAAAATTTGTTGCACCTACTGAGCAGTAGAAAGCTGGATTGGGAATTTTTCAGGATGCTCTACAATTTTCGCACTGACACTTTTGCTTTGAATAAAATATTTGAGCAGTTAAATAATTGTTAATACCTAATTAGGAAAAATGCAAGAATTGGTTTCACTTCCTCAAAACGATGACAAACGATATTACCTTGGTACTGTCCAGCTACGTGGCACTTGTACTTATTTAAAGTTTGCGCATGTCATACAGACCACCTGGCAATTACAAGGCATATATAGAAGTGGCTAAGTTGTGTGAGCCAGCCATGTTTAGCGAATCATGAGAAACAGCCATGTTTCTTTGACTTAAGGGCATGATAAGATTTACATGTTCGACACCTTGTATCAGTGTGATCTAGGCCTGTTCGTAGTTTAGCTGCTACATAAACGATATTTCTCCACGTGTAAGCTCATATGCATCTTTCAAGTATATTGCCTCATGTGTCCAAAATAGACCATCTTCGCACTTCCTTCATTATGTCATCTGTTGCTGTGCTAAATTTTTAACATGCAACTGCACAAATTTTCATCTAGTTTTCGTATTTCCTCCTTGTTTGGTGGCTTTATTTCTGAACAAGATGTTTTCGGTAAACCCTGTTCCACACAGCACTACACAGCATTTCTGCCTTGAGTGGGAATTTTTTTTTTCAGATTGACATTAATACACCTTGCCTGGGCAATATAAGGCATTCTACATAACACGGCCCTGCAATAATGTTTTATATTGCATTCCAGCATCATGCAAAACTGTTTACTTACCAGATTAGAATATGTATAAATGTTGGAAGTAACAGAACTGGAAGAAGCCAGCAGATAATGAGGCCAAGGAAAGCATACAGGAACATGTTTTAAGTTTTTTATATGAAGTATAGAAACGATAAATTCTAGGTAAGTGAAAGTGGATTAAAAGATATTCACCTGTGGGTGGGGAACGGACCCATAACCTTCGCATTACGCATGTGATATACTAACCACTGTGGTACTACGGCCGTGTTCGAGCGTCGACAATCTGAGGGGCCATTGTGGATGGTTGAATGCTGCCTCGGTGGCACAGTGGTTAGTGCAACGCATGCCTAATGCAAAGGCTGTAGGTTCGTTCTACCCCCATGCCTGGTTGTTTTTTTTGACCATTTTCATTTCCCTTGATCATTTCTACATTTAAATAGAAAATTACAAATAAGTTTCCACGTGCCTTCCCTGGCATCTTCCAGCTGTCATTCAGAAAAATTTTGACCCTCAGTATCCTTTCTTCTCGTTTCGAAGAACAGGAGCTTCATTTTAAAAATAATGAATTCACCTTGTTCAGCATCTCAGTGTGGTCTCAAATCTTATCACAGCATGTGTATTACTAAGTGAAGTTTTTGTCAAGATGATGATATAGCATGGGACCTAATTAGTAGCCTTTGTGTACAGATATATGACTAATTTAATAAATAGGCGGATTTTAAGAAGCACTTCTAACATGGTCTGAGCATGTGTTTAAAAAAACTAATCTAGCATGATTTCAGGCATAACTGTTGCCTCTGAAAAATATTTGGATCATCTGCATTGGCATTGTTTTTAGAGAGCACCAATACTGCTTTGATAGAAGTAGCCTCGTGGAACATGAAGCATCGCTTCTTACTGAGTCAAGGAAATATTATCTACATATCTGAGGTGCATGTGTCATATGCTCGAATGCTGTTTAAAGGCTGCTAATAAGAAAATTACTTGACTTGCCTTCCAGAGATTGCTTCAGTAGTCTATGCTACTCGATCATAAACAATTTACCATAGTGAACATTCATCACAGTTGGCTTTGCAATGTTTATGCAAAATACCACAATTGCCTACTAGACATGTGACTGCACTAAAACTTGGAATTAATGACCAGTAAGATTTATGGGACAGCAAAACTTAGTTTATTACTCCTGTTTCTGCCATAGTTTCTTACAGTAATTACTAGAGGGAACTCTGGTGCTGGAGTCGCACCACCATGGGAATCATGGGAAGCACATGGATTTGTCTGATATTCGTGCTTGTGAATTCAGACGTTCTTGTGGCTTCGTATATTATACGCTATATAAATCTTATTGTCGTAAATTTCAGCGCAGTCTATACTCTTCGAAGTGCAGAAGACGGTGCCAACACGCACAATTGCTATTAATTGCAACGATTGAGCTTGTCCAGGCGGCCAAATCGAAAGGCGCCAAGCGTCTTAAGGCGCTGGTATGCCCGAAATGAATTAATCAGGGCGTTGCACTCGCTTGTCGTTACATGCCTCCGTGGCTTAATGGTTTCGATCAGACTTCTGTTCTAGAGTTCCTGTGTTTGAATCCTGTCGTCGGATGATTTTAATGTTTATTTATTTATTACACAGTATATTGTTGAAAATGACTAGTTTACAAAGTCACAAAGCCGTTTGAAGCCAAACAGACGAAGTTTAGGCAAATCCATATACTTCAAATAATTTCCATGCTGGTACAGCCGTTCCTGTTTGATCTCCTGTGGACACTAACGTCGGAGTTCCCTCTAGTAATTATTGTATGAAACTCTTATTTCTGCACCTTGCTCGTGCAGAAGCGGCACCGCACCTGCTGCGTAAACATGCACTACCTTTCGGCCAAGTGCAGTGAATGCTGTGAACTCGCCCTGTACAAAGCCTGCACTAAGTAAAACAAATCACAACATGCAGTTGCTGCCACGTTGAACTGGTGGAATGAGTAGTGAAATGCAGCACCTCCTTAACTAGTTCAGAAAGTGCAGGTTATTCAAGTGGAGATTATATAGTAACAGAAGTTGAGTGATTCTGCATTACATTCACGAAATATACTTCATGATACTTTTCCATTTATTTCCTCAGTTATTAAGAATCCCTTTTGCATGGTTGGACAAAACTACAGAATGCCAACATATTTTCTAGCATTCACTGGTAGCAAACATGTCAAAACTTGTTCTAGTTTCTGGATTGCCTCTTTAGCCGCTAACCCCCAAGTTAATTCCGGAAAAATGTACCGAATTTTTTACGTACTCAATTTTTCGGTGTCATTCTCATTCTAAAAATATATTACTTCATTGGTCTCTGGTTAGAAATAACACAAAAAGAGGAGCTGCTCTTGCGGGCAGCTTTCCCTCAATGCTGGCTGTAACTCATCTTTGACAATAAGAGCAGCGTAACATCGGGCAGAAAGAGTGCGACTCGTCATTGGCGATATTGGTACTGCCTCCAGTCACTAGTACAGCTTGGGATCAATGGTTAAATGTTGCGACTTTGTTGCTGCCCAATTTTAATTCTGCAGCTGTTACACTTGGGTGTAGCGTGTGTATGTACGTGTGCATGCATTAAAATGATTTCACGCTAGAGCAAAGCAACTGTAGTGCAGAGAGGCATTAGTCATCTTTATATATTTGCTTTGTAAAGATGCACTAAGTTTATCTTTTGCAATATAGACTTGGCGCTCATTGGCCAAAGATGCCCTTGTGCTACTAAAACCTATCAATTAATTCGCTTTCACTCTGTGAGTTTTAATTTGTTTTTCTTGAACTGTGCAATTCCCACTCACTGGACTGCATGTCATCTGAGGTGTTCCTTTTTCAATCAAGAATGTTGAGGTTGTGTTTGTGTAACTCGATTTCTTGCCTCAAACGAGCTTGTGCAAACTGACCAAGCTGATAATTCTACCTGCTTATATATTAAATATGTTGCGGTTATGAACCCTCATAATGAATGACACAAAGTATAAAAATTTCATCTAATAAAACAATTTAATGAAATTTTCATGTTTTTTGTGTTCATGTTCACTTCTCTACTCTAGTGTCCTGTCTGCATGCCTCACCTCTTTTTTTGCATATTAAATATCGTATAAACTTAACCATGCTTTTTTACCACAATGCAGGGGGAAAAGGTTCCGGTAACACCATGCATTCAGTATGGTGGCCCAGATGTGCATGCAAGCAACCTCCTTCATGTGGACCAAGAACTACTCTGCAGTGTCTCGCAGACTTCCATGCGAAGCCCTCAACATTCTCGTCTCAGTGGAATGGCTGCTCATCTATCTGCGTGTCCATCACCAAGACGGCCAGTTGTAAAGCTCCTGTACCCGTTTAAGAAAGCTTAATGATTGTTTTATTTAGTTTTCACGGTTGGCCGTAGAATCTTAACATTGTTGATGTTTCTAACATTTTTACCTGGCACAAAGCGGTGCAATAACTTTAAACCAGTGTAATGTATTTAAATCATGCTCACTCTAATGCCTATCTGGTTTTGTTTGTGTTTAAGAAATTTGAATGTCTGATGAGGTAACGGCATTTGAATTTGTCATCGTGGCTCGTTTCAATGAGCTGCTAGGAAATAAGACGCAAAACTTACCACACGCCAGTTGTAGAATTTTTATTTTCATGACTAGAGTATTCACGTTTCAAAAGATGGAAAGTGTGGAAAAAGCCTCAAGAACATAATCATCCTAGGATTGTCATGTCCTTACAACTCTGCAATGACTAATGCCTCATACATCTTGGGAGCACATTGGTCGCAATGCCTACAGGTATTGCGATTTGCCACGCAGTTGATGGCTGATGGCTTTTGTTTGCCGTCTTCATCTTACTACTATGTATTCAATATTCATTTAGATGTGCTGCGGTTTTTTGCAGGCACCTATATATATATATATATATATATATATATATATATATATATATATATATATATATATATATATATATATTCTTTGTTTCAATAAAAATTTAGTTGAGAGTTAGCGCTCATCCTGTCTGCTTCTAGTCTGTGTCCGTGTCACTTCGCGCTACAATCCAAGATCATGTTACTGTACTAACTCGCACAACTTTCTATCCTTGTGTTAAATACACACTCAGACTTGTTCTTACTTATGTGACCGGTTATTTTTGTGCTTTATAATAAGATGCAGTGCTTTTCGGATGAAAACATGTAATAAATAGTTCCTAGTCAGGCTACTTAAAAAAACTGTTCTGCTTAAAATTTAATTGAGCAAGCCTGTGCCCATTATTTGGTGCTTATGTCTTTGTATTAGTATGGTTTTACTCCCTATTTTCCTTTTTACATTTAAAATGTGCAAACATTATGTAACCATTTCTCTTTAATGAAATAAATACTTTTCTTCTGACATTTCGTCACAAATTTTACAATGATTTTGTTCAATTAGGTAACCTTAGACTAGCTGATTGTTATTCTGGTAGCTTAACTTACAATGCCTGTGGTATATTCAATGCAAGCACATGGTGAAAAATAAACTAAATTATTGGGTATAAGCAGGTCACTGGCAGTAAATAGAGCATACATATATTTCAGGAAATAGTGCATGCTTATATATTGAACAGCATGCACAGCTACACATGCTGTTTTGTTCGTAAATTCTGAAACATTAATCGGCGTGGAAGCACTTTGTTCTTTGGCTTTCAGTGCTACCTTTAAGTCATATGTGAAAGTACTAGTAGAAGCATCCCGTGGAGATAAATGACAACTTTAATGAATAGAGGTATAAAATGTGTGCTTAAAACGGCAAAAAACTGCTTGACAGGCAAACGTATGCTTCTGTAGTACTGCATTTGTTACCGTCGCCAATCCATGCATTGCTTGCGCTCAATTGCATTCAGTATGAGCTACAACAACGAGCTGTGGTGTCTTTCCCTCCTGGTCGAGCTGGGGTTGCGAAAATTTTTGACCAAGAAAAGTGGAGGTTTTTAATTATTTATGAAATGCATGTAACCATGCTTTTGGCTGTGTGCTGTTTCCACGGCGTTATAAGTACTGGTGCACCAAGGTGCGGGAGATCCTGTGTCCTTAGTGCAGCGCGCATTGTTACTGCGCTCTGCATCCTGCCGGCAGTGTACTATCACTGCAGAGGAAGATTACGAAAAGCATGGCCTGTGTGCCTTGCTGCAATGGCGAAACCTTAAGTTGTTTGCCTGAAAGGGACGCATGTTATGCTACCAAATGACGGACCAGAAGCGCAATATGAGGGCGCCTCACAGATTCTGGCTCATACTGAACAAGGTAGTACCATAGCTAAGGCTAGGCAGCATTCACAACAGCTAGTCTGGCCATCAACTACATGGCTGTAGCGAACGCTAAAATAATTGCAGGGATAACACCCTTTTGGAAGGCTGTTGTCCCTGCTACACCCATATTGAAAGGGTGGTGTCTGCGTTACACCCCATATAGAAAGGGTGTTGTTTGGTTTTACACCCATAGGCGAGGTGACGTCATATTAGCACCCCTTCTTTTGTGGGGTGTTAATTTGCATCCCGTTGCTTGGGGTGTAGCAATACACCCAAAAAGGGTGTCACCCATGGGACAAGTCATTTACACCCTTAAGGGTGTTAAAATTTTTAGAGTGTAGGTGTTTATAACTGGCCCGTTGACTTCGTGGCTATGCGCTGCTAAACACGAAGTCGCAGGTTCAATCCCCTGTTACAGCGCTCGCATTTCGATTGGGGCGAAACGCGAAAACGCTCGTGTACTTATGCTTACGGGCATAATAAAGAACCCAAGGGGGTCAAAATTAAAAATTATGCCGAAGTCCCCCCCCCCCCCTTCCCCTCGCTGCGGCGTACTATCTGACCGCACTGGGGTTTTGCCAGGTCAAACATCTCATTGACTTTACATAACAAAAGCTCTCCTTCAGCCGAGCGCAACATGCCAGACTTGCTATGTCTCTGTGAAATAGCCGTATTTGTGTAAAGGAACACAAATGCAGCTAATCTCGCTGCATCATCGACACAAACATTTTGCGTACCTCCGTTTTGTCCGCGTAAACTGAAAGCATCGCACATTGTGAAACACACACACACACACACACACACACACACACACACACACACACACACACACACACACACACATATATATATATATATATATATATATATATATATATATATATATATATATATACCCGCCGTGGTTGCTCAGTGGATATGGCGTTGGGCTACTGAGCACGAGATCGCAGGATCGGAGCCCGGCCACGGCGGCCGCATTTCGATCGGGGCGAAACGCGAAAACACCCTTGTGCTTAGGTTTAGGGGCACGTCAAAGAACCCCAGTTGGTCCAAATTTCCGGATTCCTCCACCACGGCGTGCCTGATAACCAGAAAGTGGTTTTGGCACGTAAAAACCGTTAACTTAATATATGTATGTACGTATATACACTCACAAATATCACGTGTTATTTTTATTACTCGCAATTAGGATCGAATTACTACTGCGCAAACAAACAAACAAAACAAGAAAGACTAACAAAAGTAGAAAGAAACTGCACACCTTACTATCGCAGATGAAAAGGAAAAACGAGCCACTCGAATAAGCGCCAATTCATCATTTATCAAGCTATGGCCTACGTGCACCACACGTGCCTTCCGTTTCGCCTGGTGCCCCCCATAATGGGCTCCGCTTAGCGCACTCAGCAGAGGCGGATGGGAGGAAACAAAACCGATCATCAGTTTGAAGGCATAAAAGCAGATGAGGGGGGGGATTGGAAAAAAAGACATCGAATATAGAAAAAGCACACACGCCACGGAAGGGGGCACCGTCGCTACGAGACAATGAGCTGGCGCTCTCATTTCCGGCCGCGAGAAATTCCGTTCCGTCCGTTTGCTCCGCGACGGGAACCGCCAGCCCACGATACGCGCCCGCAAAGCGCCGAAGAACGGCGGCGAAGGGAGTCTAGGGAGAGCGGGCGACGGAAGAGGCGGCACCAGTCGGCCGCAAGTCACTAAGTGCGTTCGGCAAAGGAGCCCGATGCACAAAGCTGGTGGCTGCAGCTCCTCCCTGAAAGAGACTCGCGAGAGCTCCCCAGCCTTATGATGCATGGAGTATTGAGAGTCGGAAAGGTAAAAAAAAAAGAGTGTGTCCCGAATAAGGAAAAAGAGAGCGAGAAACTGATGAACTATGCGCCTCCCCTCCTTTATTCCATGTCGCAGAAACCATCTGAATAAACGGGTAAGCTTTTATGGATGCAGGATCATGCTTTGGCCTAATTATTTGGAGAGATGAGAATAAAATTTTGAAAGCATTCAAGGGCA
Source organism: Dermacentor albipictus (assembly GCF_038994185.2). Classification (NCBI taxonomy): domain Eukaryota; kingdom Metazoa; phylum Arthropoda; class Arachnida; order Ixodida; family Ixodidae; genus Dermacentor; species Dermacentor albipictus. Next base: position 467,182,781 of record NC_091821.1, on the reverse strand, counting down.
TCTTAAAGCTAGACTTGCCGCAAGTAAGGTGAACACGTTCTAATAAAGGTGTTCCTCGCCCAGGACGAACGCGCACTGGCATTCGGATGTCATGGTGACGAGCACGTATTACAGGAAGTAATGGGGAGTAGATCGCTAGACAGAGACCGGCAGGTCTGGTGCAACTTTCCCCATTGTTGCTTGCCGAAGTTAACGTCACCGTTTTCACTTATAATCATGACCGCCAGCCGCTATTTTGAAGCACTGTTCCTATCCCACCGCATTAAAAAACACGTCTCGAGGTACAAGACGTGTGTGTGCTTGCCGGACGCGTCACGGCCTGTCACCGTTCAGCTTTAGACGGATGTCCTAAATGATGACTCGCGATCGTATTGCACGGATCGGGAATCTTGTTTTGGCGCGTGTCGCCGCACATGACTCCTCGTACGTCGCTAATACGTCAACGCACCGCGACACCGTCTGGGCGCTGCGACGGGAACTTTCCTCCCTAGACATTTATACCCTAAATCTGGGTCCGCTTTTCTTTTCCCTCACAAATTTACGTGCGCATATTCTGAACAGTGCGGACTACGGGGCCAATCTCTCAGCCCTGCGCGCGGACCCGGCGGCATCAAAAGGAGAGTGTTCGTCCCTTTCTTTTCTGCAAAGCCGATGGCCGGAGCAGCAGTCTCGGCGCTTCCATTGTTTAGTGGCCGGCCGCAACGGCTGAAGAGACCGGAGCGCGGAGTTATTATTATGTCTTTGCCTTCAGCGAGGAGAATAAGAAAGGCGGCCTCGAGCAAGGGGCTGCGCCCCCCTGTCTTCGGCTGCGCCAGCCGCCTGGAGCGGGGTCCCACATCAGCCGCGTCTCTTTTTCTCTCGCCCGAGCACATATATATTCCCGAGGCTATCTCTCCTTTAATATTGCCTACACGGCCCACAATGGGTCCAGCAGCCGAAATGGGGAAGAGAGAGGTCCCTTTTCTTTCGCCGAGCGCACTCACACAGTCACCCCGCCTATTCACGGCAAAATGTCCGTCGCGAAAGATATGCAAAGAATACAATGCTCGCGCCCTCCCCCTCGCCGTCTCGTCGTCGTAGCCCCCTGCGTCATCTCGCTCCGCGAGCCGACACGCGCCTAGACGGGGCCAAAGAATAGGAGGAGGAGAGGAGGAAAGCGGGAAATGCACGGGAGGGGGAATGGAGAGAACGGGAGAGGAGTGGAGGAGGGACTGCTTTTGTGGCCTTCCCTCAGAAAGAGCACTTGCCCGCTCGCGTGGGCCCGGACTCTTTTCAGGGAACTCTATCGGGGCGAATTATTTACAAGAGAGGACGGGCGAATAATGACGGCGCATTGCACGCGCCGCGTGGAATTGGGTGGGGTGGAAAGAGAAAAGGGGGCGAGGGGCAGGTGGAAAAGAAAGGCCGACGCTTCAAGTGCATTTGCACGCTTTTTTATTCCCCCGTTCATTTCTGCACTTAAAGCCCATTGTGGCTCCGGCTTGATTCGGCTCCCGTGGCACGCGCGGAGTCATGGTAGGCGGTTGAAAAAGATTTAAAAAATCATAGCCAACAAAAAGGGGGGCGGGAGCGAGGGAAGGAAGACGCCGCACGGGAAAAAAAGGGCAAGGAGTTCTCTTTGAAGTTTCCTTTTAGGTGCTCGAATGTAGTGTACAGCTTTGTGGCTACATTCCAGGCACATAGCGGTCTATGAGCGCGCATCACTAAATATATGCATGCGTAATAAGTTCCGCGAACTATTTTTTTTCCGTTAGGAAGCTATGGGAAAAAAATAAAGAGAAGACAGCAGAATAGAAGCACACTCTATGGTTCTGCCGCCGCCGACAAGGAAGACGACAGCTTTTGAAATCGCACACGTGACAGCGGCGCTGAATTGGGAGGTCCTGATTCAGCGAGAGGATGGCCGGGTGGACCTAGAAAGTATGGCGGCTCTATTCACAAACGGTGCCCGATGCATGTAGTTGCGCTTCGTAGAGAAAAAGCCATATATGCGTGTATCTGAGCGGAATTGCCAGCGCGAATAGAAGAGGTTTGTAGCTGCTTTCTTAGGGCGCACGGCGGTGGCGTGTTCGTGAATGCCAGTGCGATGTGAAAGGCTGTGTTTGGGACATTGGCGAGAGAAATACAGCAATTTTTTTCCATCCCTCCTTATTGATCTAGTTTGTCTCCTTTTTCCTTAAAAGCCCGCGGTGAGGCAGCCGAGAATGGTCTCGACTTTCCTCGGCGGGACAACTCAGTGCTTGAGGTTGTATGCGGGAAAGAGCAGCGTAGAGGCTGGTATAACAGTGGGAGCGACTCATTTATTGCGTATGTTCAGCTGGCAGCCCAGACGCAGATGGATTGTGCGTAATAAATGTGCCAGGTCTCGAAGGTGAGCCTTCGTCGTACGCGTGACACCACTTGCGGTAACATAACGTGGAACGTGGATGGAATACACGCAGGAGAGACGAGGAGCCAGAAAACGCAAACTGAAGGCGCTGAAGTGACAACTGGTGCACTGAATGCACCGAAGAGTATTTTCTGCCAACCAGAGCGAGAAACTCGTTGACGTTGAATACAAACACACATCACGCGCAGCGAAAGCGTGTAAGCGTCCCACGTGAGGAGTGCAACCCCAAATTATAGGTGCTGCTCGGCTCTGACAATCATGGCGCTTTCTTTTGGCACCCCTTTTCAAACGGGGCGTGGACAGATACTGACACGTGTACTTCTTTAACTGTTCGACGTGACCGTTTTCACCGTTCAACAAATGTTATCGCTCAGCGTGGGACGCGCGCGCATGTATTGGAAGTTTCTCGAATGTTGTCGTTGTTTCTGCCCGTTTTCTATTGTCACCGAAACTTGTGTAATCTCATTAATGGGCGACGCGAATGGTGTATAATTTTCTGCAAGACACGCAGGCACTAGCGATTGCTCTGGAACCTTTGATGACTCACGTATAAAAGCCTACGCGCTTGACCGGCAGATCAGATTTCGACGATCACCGACTGTGTTCGTCGTTATTGTGGTGCTGTAACTGTAGCCTGTTTTTGTGGACACACGTTCGCCCAATAAAAGTTAGTTTCGTCATTCGCAGTATTGCTACTGTGTTATTGCCGTCCCTACTACGTGACAAAATTAACCTATTGTGCTTAAACTAATTAGATTCCGCAACATTTTTCTTGCATTCATGCGGTTCACCTACATCCACTTCTTTCTCTTCGTTAAAACCTCTGCCTCCCCATTGTAAAGTTACCTATGCCCGTAACAACTCCGGCTCTATCTTCGCCCTGTCTTCTTTTTGTGTTCATTTTTCTTTCTCGCCAATACTGTAGAGGTGCCTTACTTATCTTGATAGCTGACTACTTAAGGCTCCCATCAGCGTTGAACCCCAGCGCTTCTGGAAGGCCGAATTTTATTACTGTCCTGGCTTGCTGTCTTAGCATTCCACGCCGACAGTACTATACCGTCTATTCATTAAAACATTTCACAGCTCTGGATCTGTATTGTGGCAGGTATCGTGGCAGTCCACAGAGAAGGCCACGGCACCCAATTTAAAGTAGAGTAACAATGCATGTTTATGATGTATGCAGAGGATCCGAAAAGGAGAAGGTTTGAAGCAATTTCGCTCTTCGTCAGCAGAGAAGCAGTGCTTTGCTGCACTGGATGGAGCCGTATAAAAACATCCAGCCGAGACGCACGTTTGAATCCAAGTATAGTCCTGTATGTTAGGTGTAGGCTTGTGGGAACAAAACAAAAGGCAAGTAATTGAATTAGGCTGGTATATCGAGTGTGTAGGTGATGCGCATACTTCTAGAAGTTACACAATCGCCACACAAGGCAAGCGGTGCTGCAGCGGTGGTTCTGTTGCAGTCCTGCGCTTCGAGGACAGCCGGTCTTAGCATACGAGGCAGGGTTGCAGCCATCTTCATTACATTTATTTTGACGTCTGAGCTATCAAAGTTTCTGGCACCTCTCATGGCCCGCAATTTTTGCCGTATTTTTGGTCTCTGTCTCTCGGCACAAAATACTACGCGAAATATGAGCAACATGTCTGAATATTAATTTTGGTAAATTCTGTAAGAATGGAGCGATGGGAACTACGTAGTTCACTATGCATTTGTTCGAACTCTGAACTATAGCGACGAGCTGAAAATCCCGCTGGCTGTTCTTTTCTTGTCTCGTTTCTGCACCATCTAACTCTTCACCTTTCAGTCGCCACCGAGAGGGGTAAGAAAAAAGTAAGATAGCAATTTATATCAAGCCGGGTCACATAATAGCTACCGTTTAGGCTGCACGAACTCTTTCGCGTTTTGTGAGACGATGGTATAGTGTAAAATAGAAATAGTCCACCCATTCTAGAAAGCAACTGAATATTAAATTGTGTTAGGTTCCGCTTGAAGCATTGACTACGACTACTCCACTAACTTGAAATTTTTGCACATTTTCGATGACGAAATGCTACAGTAACCTCACAATACCTACGAACTTTGTGAATTGGCCGTGAAAAATAGTGTGTAATACTTTTTCCTTGCTTGAAGTGGTCTTGTAGACCCAAAATAAACAAATTAAAACAAACAAAATTAAATAAACAAAACAAACAAAATAAAGCTCCTACTCACTGGGTGGAGAGGGTGTATTTATGATGTCGAAGGCCTTTCACACACCTGTTGTATGTAGAATGCAGAAAAGCGCAAGTAAGAAAGTCACTGACATCTATATTTTCACGGGGTACTGGTTCTCTCAGCTGCTATTATCGGTTTCAGCGGCCAAATGAGTATGGTCGTAGTGCCTTCATCTCCGTCTGTCGTAATGCACCTGTAAAGCGTGCTTTACACCATAGTAACCCATGCTGCGGCATAGCTTACTTGCCCTTGGCTAGACGAACGAACTTTCGCACTTTACCAGTGCACAGAACGCGCCATTACTCGCAATAGGTTGCAACTTGTAGCGGGTGATAACACTTGAGGAACCAAAAATTTTTTATCCGTCAGGCAGTAACGACTGAAGCGAGCTTATTCTTTCACGTAACGTCATTTTAATCATAAAATCATGCTCTAGTAAATGACCAGAGCGTGTATAATCTCGCGATTCTTTTCATTTTCCTTTATTTTTATCCTTCATCTGTGGCTCGCTTGAAAGTGCGCCCCCTTGATTGTTGGAATTCCCCACTCCACAGTAGTTATGATAATAAATTGAAAGAATTAGAGGAAACAAATCGTACCTAAACAGAGCCAGAGATATTGGCTTTCTCTTTATCGAAAATAACAAACTTTGCAAAGTTCCGAACAGTCATTTTTGAGCGCAGCTCTTAGGCGCCCGTTCCTGCGATGAGCGTCGGCGCCAGCCTCGGCGTAACCGAGTGAATGAGCACAACAATGAAGGATGAAAGGGCGAACGTGGAGTGGGATATGAAAGACGCGAGCCGCTAACGGCGGAGACTAATGAGAGCGGCGCGTTCAGGGACGTGCGCGCGGGAAACTGGTGTCATGAGGACCACTCGATGCGCACTTCTATCTGGCATCAGCCGGACCGCTCGTTTCTTACTATCGTGTGCTCACTTCAGCTTTCGCTCGCTTGTTTGCTTTGCTTGGTTTGGTTTGGTCTCGTTCGCACTTGCTTCAATTGTCATGGTTTGACTTTGTTCTTTATTATGATGAGTCTAAACCGAGGCGTGCTGATGAAATGTTTTTGGAGACAGTGCACCATATCCGATTATGTACGAGACGGGCACTGAATACAAGCATGCGGAGGCGACACCTAGTACCTCATTCTTCTAGGCTTTGGAACGCACCAACGCCGCAACAGAAGAGAGCACACCAACGTTATTATGATCAGTGGCAACGCCGTCGTCATTTTCATAAGACATGATTTGCGTTAAGAAAAATGGAAGAAGAGTGTAAACACAGCACCGACCGGTCAGCAGATGAAGGAAAAAGCACGCGACATCTCGCACCTACAGAGAGGAGGCGAGATTTTCATGCTGTCACGTGACTGCCGCAGCGACTCACTGATAGTTGGTGTGGCAGCTCTGCCGCAGCTGCGTTCCAACACCGGCCGGCTTTCACGCCCCGCGTTTTACCGCTAGTGTGTATGGAGCGTCCTGCGACGACGATCGCTGCTAGATAGACCCAGAGTAACGCGGGTCGTCTGTTCACCGATGACGACATCGATAAGGCATGCGGTGAGCGCGTCACAACGAAGCGCTGCATGAGCAGAGGTTTGTCTGCGGCGGCTGCTCTGAATCACGCCCACACGTCACCCGCGCGCTGCCTGTAGCGTTCTCACACTTAGCGAGGCAGACGCACTACACTTCGCTGATTTGCAATGTGCCGCTCGAGCCAGATAGTCCACGCCAGCCAATCGTGAAGCGAAAACAAGTATAGAGCTACGCTCAAATTTCGCATTCTGGAGTATCGTAATCGTCATTGAATTTTGTTCTTGCGAGCATTCTTATTCTCGGATATATATGAATGGAGTTGGGCTTCATCTACAACTTCAACTGAAAACAGATTAAAGATTATGCACATTGTTCAGGGTAACGTTTGGACTTCTACCCATTAAACCTAACTCGTCGTTAGAGCGTGAACAGATCAAGCTGATGCTCAGGCAGTTGCTTGGTACCCTGCGTATCTTGCTCGCCGGTGTGAAAACACTTGTAGGTATGAAAGTGGTGCAGATACTTGAGGCTTTTCAAGCAGTGCTTGCTCCTATATAAGCACGCGCAAATTTGTTCTTTTTTGGTAGCCTTTATGACGCATGCATATATGTAAAGTGCCCGTGCATGTCATCGCTGTGCCGAGCATATGTATAATGTGCTCTTGTGCCTGATCACTGTACCTTGAATGTAAGACACATTCACGTATGGATATGCGGATGCGTCTATTAGTGTGCAATAAGCTGAAGAAGCCACCTGTTACGCGTCTCTAGGTGCAGTACACGATGTGTATATATTGCAGATTGGACTGATCACTAAGATGCAGTGTGGTTTTGCATCATCACCTCATTTCTGCCTTTTCCATTCTTTCTTCTGTTTACACCAGTTGTGGAGTAGCATGCCAGAGACATGCTTCTCAGGCCGACCTCTTCGCTTCTCCTGTGAATAAACTTTTCTCGCTCTTTGGTGTCAATATAACCTTTCTATACAAAGTATAAAGCCTAAAGAAAGACCATTATAACACATAAGTTTCATGTCCTGGCAGAATTCTTATATTTCAGATGTATTGTGGGCGCGTCTGGGAGGCGTGGTCCCCCATAATTATCCTCTACAGAGAAAGACGTTAAGCGTCTCCTACGGCTATATTGTTACTTTACAACAAACGTATAGATAAGACCACCGTTTCTGCCTTCGAACACAAGGCTGAGATGCACTTGGGATAAAATTTTACCAAGTTATTGAAACGAATTTTCTTTTGTGGGGCATGTCGTCAGATGGTCGTATGTATTTGCTGGTGGAAGCCAGAACTTGCTGTAAGTCACGACAGCGTTGGCGACACACTTGACGAACGTGTCGACGACAGCGAGTATTCCAGCCTAATCCTTAATATTCCTTCATAGCTCCAAGAATTGTCTAAGTACTACTCTGCTTCTTGCAACATGGAAGCGAACGTGTCAGATCACGTACACGTCGCAGTTGACGACGACGTGATGATATACTGGTAGCTGAAGACCGACGTCTCAGAAAGCATCAATCAGAGGAACGAGGCGAGCGTCGACGGCAGTCAGCAGGGATAAATGGCATCCAGACAAACCTGGAATTTTGACGACGAGGGTGGCAACAGTGGCATTCGGTGCTGTGCAGGTAGCGTCGCTCCCGGGTTTCACCATGGTGCATGCTCGGGACTTGGTTGCGCTAAGGATGCCTCGAGGGCGCGTTTGCCGGACCCGTTGCAGCTTCACCAATCTGACGAGAACACGCATACTCAACGTGACATATCCGTCGCCCTCTAGTGAGGCTGGAATCACCAGTAAATAACGTTTAGACGAGCCGAAATATTGCTACGTGCATATTGCGTGTTTCTTTTGGACAATGCGCGCGGGCACACCGACGAAGTACTGTTCTTGGGTCTCGAGCTGTCGGCTGAACTGGCCAGCGCTGCCGTTGTTTTTGTAAATATGCTTTGTAAATAGTCTCTATAGTGTTCAATTCATCGTTCGCGCAACATCCGGGGGAAGTGCTGGGTATCGATCCCAGTACCTCTCTCCGAACAGAAGATCCTGCTGAAAAAAAATGGGTGAAGTGAGCCAAAAGTACCTATGGAAAACAATATTCAACATCTGAATTGGCAGAATTTTCAACGTTTAAAGATTGCGAACATCCTACAATGCATCTCTTGGATGGTCCAGGGTTTCTGGGCGCCCTATACTGTATATTTTATCGTTTTGGATACGCAGACTTCTTTGACGTTCTGACGCAGAGTGCATGGCCTGGGTGCCTGTAACCATTCCGCACCCTGTAGTTAATTTCCACAATAAGGCGAGGAGGCGTAGCCGACTTTGTCTTGCCCGAACAACGACAGGGTCTAGCTTAGGTAATGTGAAGAATCCCAGTATACAAGAGTGCAGAGTGGGTACATGTTACCTACTGGTCGCTGGTATTGCCGGAATGCCCGCCGCATCATGCGAGAAAGCTCGTGAATTTTCCTGGAAAATATTTGTATGTTGAAGAAAAAAAAAAGAAATATTTCGACAAGAGCCATCGCACGATGACCCTCGAGCAATGTAACGACCCACCGTACTGGTGAAGACAGTTTCATTTACAGTCTACAGGGGTCATTCTGAGACGTCCATTGCCTCGGCTGCATGCCACGTACGCCATCTCCGGGATCGGCTCACTTTGCTATGACACTTGCTCGCCAGCGTCGGGCATGGCTATGATGGCATGACGACAGTGTGACGACGACGCAGGGACAACCACGGCATGTAGACAATGGGATAACGATTCTGAAGTGATGACCATGGTAGGACGACTGCATGACGATGATGTATGACAACAAGGGGATGATGACGACTGTGTGACGATGATGGCTTGACGAGAGTAGGATGACAAATCTCGAATCACGACGATGTAACGACTACGATGGCATCACGATGAAGACAACGATTGCATGATGATGACGGTATGACGACGGTGGCGTGGTAGCCATTGAATACCAACGACATGATTACGGTGGTGTGATGACGATGGGAAGCTTTGAAATATTTCATTGTTTTTTAAAGAGCGGCTTGAGGGGGAGGAGGGAAAGAGATAAGAAGAAGGCAGGGAGGTTAACCAGAATCACGTCCGGTTGGCTACCTTACACTGGGGGAACGGGAAAGGGGGAAAACAAAGATAACAGGGAGAGAGCGGAGGGAAGGAAGGAAGGAAATTGCAGTGAGTTCGCTGACGCGTGTGGCCTTACAGAAATTGCAATTAGAGTCATAAATGGTCGCACGAGCCCGTCGCCCTTAAGAAGCACAAAAGTGCCTTCACCGCTTTTTGGGCCGACGGGCGATGGGGGGCGGTGTTCCAGCAGCACCTGCACAGAAAGCGGCCGATTGTCCAGTTTTTGAAAAGCTTTGGCAAGTTCTTGTCTCTCAGGGGTGTATCGTAGACAGTGGCACAGCAGGTGGTCGATGTTTTCTTCCGTGCCACAGACCTCACATGCTGCACTGTCAGTCACTCCAATTAATGTAGAGTATGCCTTTGTAAAGGCAACTCCTAACCAAAAGCGACAGAGAAGCGTAGCTTCACGTCGAGGAAGTCCGAGTGGAGGCCGGAGTTGCAGGGAGGGGTTTAGTCGATGCAGTCGTGTAAGTCGTAAGTTTGGCGAGTTCCACTCGGTCAGTGAGAGCGGAATGAAGTGGCTAGACAGATGAAGGGACACAAATGGGGCAGAAGCAAGTCAAGAATGCTAATGGCATAAATAATTTACGCGATGGGAAGCCGCTATCAGCTGAAGAAAAAGCTTATTTGTCGGCATGTTTGAGGTAAATAAGTCTGCTTCTGTAAACGTAGCCTAAAGGCTGTCTTGGTAACAGCGCCTGGTGGTCAATCGAGCCAAGTTTATTTCTCGTCGTCATGAGCTTTCTTTGTAGTGTCCTGCTACTGAGCTGATGCGCATAGACCACCATAAAAGTGCCTTCAGTACTAAAGACACTGCCACGTTAACCATGCGGTCGGTTCTCATAATGTACTCGAGATAAGGATATGTCGCCCCAAAGGAGCCTCTCGGTAGACGTGAGCTAAGCCGAGTCACTTGCTCGCAATTCAGAATGAGTGAATGCGCATGGACAACCATACACGCGTTGCTGTAAGGTCTCCGATCGGTTGCCCCATTCACGACACTCCCGCGTGGTGCCTCATTTCCCGCCCTTTTCAATGAAGTTGAAGCGGCGGCCAACAAAGGACGGCGCGGCCATGCCGGCATCGGCAGGTTCCAGCGGCACTGGCACCACTGCTGGTGTTGCTTCTAACTGCGCAAGCGGTTTAGGGACCCGTATGAGCGCATAAAAATAAGCACTAAACCTCGTTTGAAGGGAACGGAAGGATAGCATCGCACCCTCGGCTCGTGCCGGGCGTCGAAGTCATTGTTTCCAACAGAAAAGCGGGATATGTGGAAAGGCGAGGGATCCACTGCGCAACTTCCCTCCTTACACCATTCACAGTGGCGCTCTTTTGTGGACCCTTTCCCTTTCCCCAAGTCTCGCAAGAACATAGAGGGCGAGGGATTTCGTTGCTGTACGGTGTAGGGAGCAGGAAAGGGAAGCGCCTGTCCTTTCAGTCGCGCCTCCAATGCCACCGCCGCAGCGCTCTTTTGTTTTCCAGCGGCGGCCGGCGGAAAACGGGCGCCCCGTCGGCCAAACAATAACGTCATTGTTGTCCGCGTCCATTGCATCGCTTGCGGTTTCGCGCCCCAATCTTGCTCGTCCTTTCTCGGTGCGCGCCGCCCTCCTCCCCCCTTGTGTGCTCGAACGAGAAGGGAAAAGAGTAGAAGGCGACGTAAAGGACAGGGAAGCGATGGGGACAAAAGGGAGGCGGCCGCTTTCCTTGCTTCGTGTCCGTACCCTCTCACCTCCTCCAGCTTCTTTTCACGCCTTTTGGCACTGGCCGTGTGTGTGCGTGTGCGCGCGAGCGCAGTCTTTAGTGGCCCCTTGCCGATTTGCTCTGTAGCAGTGGTTGGGACCGCTATTGAAAACGGGACGCCTGCGGGGAGAGAAGGAATCCTTTTTGTGCGCATTGTGAGCCACTGATAGTACGCCGGGCAGCGGGGGTGCGCGCGTGTTCGATCACCATGCGCATGCCCCAATTTCCGAAGCATAGGGCAAGCGAGGTCTAGTTCGCTTAGAACGTTTTTTTCCTTACTGTTCAGGTTTTTTCTTCATTGATAGCCATGTCAATGCCTCTTTCTCTTTTGGTGCTGTTTGCCCATAAATTTTGAACGACGGGTGGGCGGATAGCATTTGAAAATGTCGTAATTAAGGAGCGCACGTGTGTCTTCTTTGCACACTGTCTGAACCGTAATGGGTTGGTTTTAGCTGCTGTGCCTCAGGCATGGAACCAGCTTTGCCACTTACTAAATGCAAGAGACGTAAATGGCGGCATCTGTGCTCAGGTACTTTGAAACTAGCAAGAAGTCCGTAGCAATAAATATGACAGCATTACTGATCATTGCCGGGGAAATGAGCAGTCTCAAATGCACTGTGGGAAAATAATGCTCATTCATACGGGCCGGCCGAATAGCAGCTGTGGCATGGCTTCAAGTGAACATGTAGAAACTGATCTGCAAAACTAAAACTGATTTGTGCTGTCGCCTCTGCGGAGCTGTTCACCATCTGCTAACAACATGGCCAAAGCAATCGAGCATCTTTCGTGGAGAGTGAGCCACCAAAAACAGCGGCTTTCAGGCTCAGGGTACCCCGGTGATCGAGGTACCCTGAAAGTCTTCAGCGAGCCGAGGGCGACTATCATCCACTGCACCAAAAGAAGCAGCTGCTGTTTAGAGATCACGGGAATGCATAGGTGCCACCATGACCGTCGGCAACGGTCCCCTCGGTTATATCTGGTCCCTCCTGGTGCAGCAACAAGTTGTCTACCCGCGTCATCCAACCAGCGCATACCACGCAGCTTTATGGCGAAAACACTTGCGACAGAATTTGATGGGTCGTAGCTACATGCCTTGCACGAGTGGTAGGAACGCTGAAATATGGCACGCGACGAGCACTGCTGCACTTCTTCCGGGTGGCGCCTTGCTTGCAAACAAGGTCGCAGAGTCTTTGCGTGCGTCAGGGAGGGCATTCTGAGAACCAGCAAACAAATGCATCTGGAAGACCTCTGCCTGGCATAGATTACTCGCCAGACTAAATTGCATGGTCTGTACGCTCTGCAGACAGCCGCCAGACGGACGTTTGCTACGCCTGCGGGAGGATGCGTCACCGCGCCTTCATGTGCTCGGCCCCCGCCAAAACGATTTGCAGGGGATGCGGACTCACGTTCCCTGCGGACCTCATGTCACGGCGGACAAGGCCTGCAAGCAAGGCTTCCAAATGCCCTACGCCGTCCGTCGCAGAAGGAGGCAGCGAAAGCGCGCCGAGAAAACACCTGTGTTGCAGGTGACGCCCAGCTGCCAAGCATGTGGTGCGAGCATCCCCAGGCCGTCCACGAGGTAGCCTTCCGCCATGCCAGCGGATCGCCGCAGCCTGTCCAGAGAACGCTCACGTTCCAGGGGGTGCTCTCACTCGAGGGTCAGGATCCAGGAAAAGCCGCTTGGGCCGATCGAGTCAAGCAGAAGCCTCCAATGGTAACGAAGGGTTCGCCGCAAGAGCACAGCAATCCTAGAGTTGCGCACTTAGAGCCGGAGAACGCGCAGCTCAGAGCCGCACTGCAGCAGCTCAGGGCCGAGTTCGAGTCCTTTCGTGAGTCGGGTTCGTACGCGCCGCCCGCGCTGGCTCCCAGGGAGCTCACAGCGGAGGCGCCGGCACTGGCACGGTCCGCCAAGCAGCGGGCCCTAGCGTTCCCAGTGAGGGAGAAGGGGACCTCAATGAATTCAAAAGCTAGATTAGGAACTCCATGAAGGAGGGTGGTGAGTCAGTACGCAGCCTCCAAGGCTCAGTCATGAACTTAGAAGCGGTGCCTGCTCACACGAGTAGGGTCAACACCCTCGAAACTAGGGTCGGTCTGTGGGAGTCAACTGCCGGGTCTTCGGACGCGGATAGAAATGTCTACCTTCAGAGGCAGAGGGTTCCAAACGCGCGTCCCCATATGCAAGGACAAGCAAAAGCTCCAAAAAATGGCGGGTCAGGATAACGGATTCCTAATCTGGCTGTGCAACTGTACCGAGTTCCTGCCGACAAGGGCGGCCCCGCAGTAGTTCGTTCGTTCCCGCGAGCGTAGGCCGCACGTCATTTTACTACAGGAAACCCTCACGGAGACAGTTTCGCTACAAGGTTACAGGTCCCATTTCATCTTTGGCGCGAGTAGGAGGGGCATTGGCTTCTTCGTGTACTAGCGATGTTCTTTTGTCGTACAATCTATGCGCATGGACCACAGCAAGGTCGAGCATTCGCTAATCGAAATCATTCCCAACGCCTGGCTAAAATCCAACATCTTTGTTCTCGACCTATGCAGTTCTCCTAGGGACCAGAGACACCGCTATGCGTCGCTTGTGGCGAAGTGCATGGGGATGGCGGCGAGCTTCCCGCTGGTGGTCGCGATCGACTTCAACGGCCGCCACCGTGAGTGGGGCTACCCGTTATCGACCGCGAAGGGCAGCGACCTCTGGCAAACGGCTGCCAATCATGCGCTCGTACTCTTGACGGATCCGTCCTTCTGCACCAGAATGGGCAGAAGGACGGATCGCCAGGGACGCCACGCCGGATTTCACCTTTGTTAAGGAGGTGGGGCCCGCCTCGTGGAATAAACTGCAGGAGAGCTTGGGGAGCGATCACTTCGTCCTGGCCACCTCCTTCGAGGTGTAGAACAGGCCCCTCCACCTCCCCCGCCACCGCGAATTGAGAGTCACAGATTGTGACATCCTTTGTCAAATCAAAAACGGAAAGACGGCGGATCACACAAACTTTAACGAATGGTTGTCGCAACTAAAAAGGGACGTTGAGTCATCCGACAAGACGGCCCGCAGAGACCTCAAGGTGGACAGGATGGACAGTCGTCTCGCCCACCTCCTCGAGGCCAAGACTGCTTTCCTGGGCAAGTGCAAGGGGTAACGGCTCAATCGTAGACTCCGTAAGAAGATAGCTGCACTCAATCGCACCATATAGGAACACTGTCGCGCGCTCGCTAAGCAACAATGGGATGAGATTTGTACTTTAGTAGATGGGCAAATGCACACGAGAGGCAAGTGGAACATCCTGAAGCATCTCCAAGGCGAATCGGCCTCCAAGTTAAACCAAAGACTAGCTATGGATATTGTTTCGCACGATGCCAAACGGCAGGGTTCCACGATGGAGGACATTATCCCATTGGGCGATAGACACCCACCCACGGACCACTCAAACAACTCAGATTACCCCCGCTACCGGGTCCTCCAGAGGGAGGACCTGGACGCTCCTTTCTCTAAAAACAAGGTCAGGCAAACCCTTTTTAGCCATAACGGCTGATCAGTCCCGGGGCCGGACGACATTTCGAACAGGCTACTTCGCAATCTGGACGAAGAGGCCATCGCCATTTTAATGGACGAGATAAATCACGTGTGGAACTCGAGTTAAGTCCCGGACGATTAGAAGCTCGCGTTGGTAATTATCATTCCAAAGCCAGGTCGGGCCCCAAGTATAACCTCCAACCAACCTCGTTTACTTCGTGTGTGGGAAAGGTCGCGGAACATGTCATTCACAACCAGATATCTAGGTACATCGAGGAACGCGAGCTCTTCCCCTACAACATGGTGCACTTTCGCCCGTCCCTGTCAACTCAGGACTTCGTGAAACTCATTAAACACCACATGATAGGTAGGGAGACCGGAGATGTCAGGAGTATCCTAGCTCTGGATCTCGAAAGGCCTTCGGTAACATTTCGTATATGTACGTCCTCGGTTCCGCTTCGGACAAGGGCTTTGGGTCCAAGTTTCACGGATTCGTCAATTCATTCCTTCGGGGCAGGCGCGCCATTCTCAAAGTGGGTGAGGTAGAGTCTGATCTCTTTGAGCTTGGGGCAAGGAGCGCCACTCAGGGGTCGGTCATCCCACCGCTTCTCTTCAACGTCGCCATGCGCGGCTTCTCCGCCCGTCTCTCCTAGGTGGATGGTGTTAATCACGCTCTTTACGCCGACATCATGGTGTGTTGCGATAGTGGCAGTGAAGGCAGAGTCGAGGAATCGCTACAGGCAGTCCTGAGCTGCACGGAGGAATTCTTGGCGGGCACTGGGCTCCGGCTCTCCCCGTCCAAGCCCAAACTCCTTTTGTATCGACCGACAAGAAGGGGGCGTATCCAGGGCAAGTCCTTCTCTGGAAGGTGACATCTTCATTCGCACGGCCATCGGGCAGGTCATTCCCAGGCTGGAGGTCATCCGCGTACTAAGTATGCTGATCGAGGAAGACGGTAGCAACGGACAAACGATCGCTCGTATCGCCACAAAAACGGACAACTTAGTCAGGCTCATCCCTGGGGTCTCCAACAATCGCAGAGGGCTGGGAGAGGACAACCTCATTAGGTTGTACCACGCCTTCCAAATGCGTCACATCCCGTACGTGGCCGCCGCACATCGCTGGCACGAATACGAGAGGGCAAAGCACAAAGCGTTTATGTGCAAGAGCATAAAAAGGTGTTCGGCATCCCCACAAGTGCTAGCACGGAGAAGCTCACACATTTGGGTGTCCACAACAGGCTCGATGAGGTTGTCGAGGCACACCAAACGGACCAGGTTGTCAAGGGGAGGCGGATCCTGGAGGCACTGCGCTGCAACCCCATTACCGTCAGGGAAAGGTGGTGCTCACTCGACGTGGGGACACGGAAGGCCGTCGCGGTCTCGCCATTTCCGTGCAACATGAACCCGCAACACAATGCAGGCAGACGCAGGCCCAAGGCTGCAGCACTTCTCGGACCCGTCGCCGGTGATCCACGATCGGGCGCCTTCGACGCCGCGCAATACGGTTCGTCCGACCGCTTCGTGGTGGCCGTGGTAGATCACAGGGGCAACCTCCTTACAGCTGCGTCGGTGCGGGGCTCATCCCGGCACTGGTGGAACAGGTCGGGGTGGCCCTTGCCTTCCAGGACGGGAGCAGAGCGCAGGTCTACACGAATTACCGGGCGGCCACCTCACCCACCGCGCAAGAGAAACGCCACTCGTGGACGCGGACGCAGGGCTTTACAAGGACTTGCTCCACACGTTCAACGAGATTACACAGCTCTAACAGCTCCGCAGGAGGGTCTATCCCCGGCCCCACGCGAAGCTCTCCAGGCCTCAGTCTTCCACCCTTCGCATGCTGCAAACCGGTTCCTATCTTAGCCTAGCCTGGGTCAGCAGATACGCGGACTCATTCGAGCCTGATTGTTCGGATTGCGAAGATCCCTTCTGCACTTTGGAACACGAGTTCCGGCGGTGTCCCTCGCTACGGGACAACGATCATCTCCCCACGGAAGAAGAATGGGAGACGCTCAATAACTCCAACCCCGCCGCTCAGCTACGGGCCGTCCAAAGGGCCTGAGGCGCGGCGGTCAGGCACGGCCTGCCCATCCCGACGCGGGCCGGATCCTCCCTCGTAAGGGGGTTACTGAGTCGCTACTGAGGACCTCAATAAAGTTTATTGCCTGCCTGCCTGTACAGAACTGCCTGTTGCAGTACGAACACATCAGGCGAAATTTCTTGATCTGCTAGCACAGCATCACAGACCCATCCTGACCTATTAAGTAGCATGTTTCGTAGAGGAGGATCATGGCGTCGCGACGATATATTGAGGAACTGACGGTGCATATGTTGAACAAGGAGAGAATGAACTGTAGTTTTGTTTGCTTCTGCTAACGCAAGTGTACTTCGTATTTCACGAGGCGAAAAAACAAACAATTTCATAGACTGCAAGCCTATATTTTTGTTAACTTTTCTTCATTATATTGAGACAAGTCATGCACAATTTTGTACGACTGGTTATAATTAGGTGATGGCATGGAGAAGAAGGGAAATGCGAAGTTTCACCAATGAATCTTTCGAACCTGCCTAGCTGGGGTTATGCATGATATGCGTGTGATGGCATTTGTTTTGCGTTTAATGTGCTCTTAATAGACGATATATGAGCTCCTTAAGAAAGTATTAGATCTAAAATAATTAGAGAAATCGACTAGATTGCACAACAGAAAAAGAAGTGCGGGAACGAAGGCAAAGGCTTGTCTTCGTTTCCATTTTTCATTTTTTTCCATTTTTTTCCACAAACAATTTCATAGACTGCGAGCCTATATTTTTGTTAACTTTTCTTCATTATATTGAGACAAGTCATGCACAATTTTGTACGACTGGTTATAATTAGGTGATGGCATGGAGAAGAAGGGAAATGCGAAGTTTCACCAATGAATCTTTCGAACCTGCCTAGCTGGGGTTATGCATGATATGCGTGTGATGACATTTGTTTTGCGTTTAATCTGCTCTTAATAGACGATATATGAGCTCCTTAAGAAAGTATTAGATCTAAAATAATTAGAGAAATCGACTAGATTGCACAACAGAAAAAGAAGTGCGGGAACGAAGGCAAAGGCTTGTCTTCGTTTCCATTTTTTGCGGACGTTGTCACTATATTTTCCACAGTGCATATTTACGTTACGGATCGCTAACTAGCCTTCTTGTAAGCTTGCTTATCTTGCTACCATAATACGGAGTGATATGACACGATAGTTTCTCGTGTCGGTCTGCCTCCTTCTCTACGTGGACCACTGGACATGGACTTGCAAAGTTGTAAGGTTACCTTTAAAGCTGTTGATGTTTTAAGGCGTGTACCGCATGTGCCTTGATTCCAATAAAAGTTATTTTCGGGCGTTTGTTTCGATTTCAAGTATTTGTTCCATCATTGCTGATTCGGTGGCCTGTGTCTTCTGAGTTTTAAGCAACGGCACTGTATTCTCTGGTGAAGTTTAGGTCCTACGTCGTCTTCATGTTGAGCGATTCTTTCAGTCAAGTTTTTGTTTTTACACTAAAGCAGTCACTGCTATTGGAAACGTTCATACATTGTGCGTGTGATCTCTGCGGCTCCATGGAGAACTAAATAATACACCGAATTCAAATTTGCAAAGGCTCGAGGTCACTCCATGGGGGATGTGCGGGAAGGAATCAAAGTGTGTGGGTTAAATAGCAGCTAAATGAAAATTGTTAAACACTCGCTTACCTCTTGTTCAGAAGGATTGTATTAAAGGCACTGAAATTTTGGTTTCGTTTTTCGGGAGAACCAAATGGTGCATCGACTTGATCGCTGAGGAGAAAAGGGTGGAAGTTGGAATGGGTATGTTGTAGTGATGTATAGTGAAGGCTGGAAGTATGAAGGTTAAAATTGAACTTTGGAGATACTCCCCAATTAGAGGCGCCGTATGGTGACCGTGCTTTGTAAGGTAGCAATAATTCATTTAGCAGCGCACGTTGTGGGTTGTGTGCGATCAGCATTTTAAACAGCAAGGATAACGACAATCCTTCTAGAAAACTACTTATGAAAAGTATTCCGGAGCTTTAGAAGCGTTTTTTAGCCGTGGGGTACCCTGCCCTTTTCTACAAGAAGTATAGGTGGTGAAGAGGTCAAATTTGAAGCCATTAAGAGGCTTGTTACGAGTAATACGCCGGAAAACTGTAATATCGTCCGTTAATTTTGGATATTAAAAAAATGGTTATTTGACCGCATGCTTGTCATCCAGATGTCCTGGGATGACTAGATGTGGCACAAAATTTTTACTTTTATGGAATGACAACCACACCTTGGGTCATGCGCAACAAGGTTTGAAGTCTGTGGGGTATCTACGGCACTTGTAGCAAGTTATTTATTTTGACAATATACTGAGCAATCCGTGTATTGAATCCGTGCATGGTCTTTATACCGCAAGAGCAAGATGTTTAAAGTGATCTTCAGCGGGCGGCTGACTCTAAGACCTTTCATTTTTTTAGAATAAAGACAGTGGGGCCTCGCGGGCACCGTTTATGTATCAAAGGCAGACAGGTTGCTGCAGCTCAGTTTGCGTGGCCCTTTGGGATTTGCTTCCGGTTGTCGGGTCGCTTCCCGGATGAGGGCTCTTTGGCAGCCGTCTTTGGCTAACTCAGTATTACCACATTGCTTTCTTTCTTTTATGTGCGAGGCAGGATTTACCTTCTTCTGCTTTAGCCAAAGTTGGCACTGATGCTGTCAAAATGCCTAGCTTCCACTGCAAATATTACCTTGTTTCTTTCACCACTGGCAGGACCGAATGTACGACACTATGCATTGTCTCTGAAATGACTGAACTCTAACTCAGATTAGTGTTTTTTTTAAAAAGTAAGGAAATAATTATTTGTAGTGTAACTACGTCAAAACATCGCGATAAAGAAGTTGACTTTTCCTAACATTTTGTTATTGGTATTTTGTTTCTTGTTTCTTTGAATGGTGAAACTCTAATAGACTCAGCAGAATGCGTTGGCGGGCTAGCTGGTGCGAATCCGTGAATGCTTTTTGTCTAATAGACTCCTGATTTTTGCTGCCGTCATATTATCTTATCCTAACAGAAGTAGATTTTCGGTCCATAGCAACCTTCTGCTGCCTAAAATACATACCATATATGGAAAAATGAGCATTGTTTTCTCATCTATTTCTTTATGAAATTCACTCACATCTGAACGGATAGAAATAATGTCCATTTATGTATTAAGGTGGAATCTAAAAATGATTTGATTCAATGGGTAACTCTTACTTTCCGCTTAGTTAACTGTGTGTTGAATTATGATTTTATACGTAATCACTTAAATCTTTTATGCGGTGTTGTTAAGAGCAACATTCCAAAATTGTTTTTAATATTATATGTTCGCCTCCGCCTATCAGTTCCTTAATATATTAACATAGGAGGTCCTTCCTTGGTTAGTAACCTTGGGACCTCCTTCTGTATAATTACCTGTATCGTATGCTATTATTTTTAGCATTATTAAAGATTGATTGATCGGGCAGTATCTTGATTGTTTGCTTTTAATTACTGATCATATCATCCTGCCGTCTTAATCCAAATGATCCTGTTTTCTCGTTAATTTTCCTTTAACAACAACTTTCGCGAATGCTTTTCATGGCGCGCAACCACTTCTTTTACAATATTCCAAGAGTTTATCAAAATGTTTTAATCGCACATGAATTCAGAGCACAAAGAGAGCCTGTACAGGAGGGAGCACAAGGGGATCCCATTAGTACTCGAAGTCTGAGGGCGCCATGAACATGTGGGAAAGGGAGGCGGTGAGGTGATTCATCTTTATCTCTATCACATGAATAAGCTTACTTCTTGAATAAAGCTGCATGGTGAAATATAACACATACGCCATGTGTTCATGAGATACTCTACAACACCCAATAGTGCTAACAAAATGCCTGAGCAATGGGGCTGTTTTAGAAGATTGGCTTAAGGTCTTGTCATCACAGTAATATTCATGGTCTATCGTATACGATACACATTGACCTATTCCTTCATGCTAAATATATTCAAATAAATTAACGTGATCCAACGCATATGTTGGAATTGTACAAAATGAAGCTTTAGTCACGCTGTGAGTATTAAATCAGATATAGCTAACAGTGATGCGTATGATTATGTTTATTTTCATCCTTTGCAGCACGCAACTTCATGAAACCGCAAAGGTTATAACTTTATTGTCATGCTATTTTTCTGTCTATGCTCTACATTGCTAACAGGCTATGCCGAACGGCAAACAACAAATTGTGCGAATGCACAGTGTGAGTTGATTACGCAGCGATATCACGATGTCATGGACGATGTGGGACTCTTGTCGAAGGAATAATGGCGATGACTGGAGTGCGCATAGAGAAGTGCGACTCATACCTAGCTACATTTTGCGATTCCGCGCCGCTTTTGTTAAAGTAGTACAAACATACTGTTACGCGCGAAGGAGATCGTGTATAACCCTTACGGCTGAAGGGGGCCCTTTATTTTAGGTCGCGAAGGTGACCTCAGGAAGGGACAGCTGGTTGAAGACCTCAACGTGGTCCTCTTATTCTTAAGCTTGGGGCCGCAGGCACGTTCACCGGTCTTCATTTTTTTTTCTCACGCGTATTTGCCACATTCCTTTCGCGGCAGACGAAGCGCTCCGGGCCAGTCAATTCATTTGTCTTGACGGGAACAATTTTAGCGGGCGACATGGACCCCTTGGGTCTTGGCCGCTCATCTACCACTCACCGTTAGGCGAGCTATGATATAGGGAACCTTCCTGAGTCTGTTAAGAGCAACAAGCGGTTCATTGTAGGTGGCCAAAAGCGTTTCGCATAACTCGCGTTTCCGTGCAGGAGTCCGCAGCCACACTAAATTGCCAGGGCGATAGGTTACCGAACGGTGGCGAACGTCGTAACGTGCTTTCGACCTGCCCTGCGATGCCAAAGTACGTAAACGAGCAATATGAGGCGCCTCCTTGGTAAGACAGAGGGTATCGGTAACAGTGGGATTTTCTGGACTACTGAAAGGAAAAAAAGTGTCAGTTGTGTACCGGATGGACGTGCGTACGGCAGGACGAAATGGCTATAGCAGGTAGTCTCGTGCTTGGCGGTGTTGAATGCGTACGTGATAAAGGTCACTGCATCATCCCAGTTCTCGAGGTCGGATGAAACATAGATAGCATGTTTATAATTGTTTGGTTGGTGCGCTCCTTAAGTTCATTCGCTTTTTGATGGCATTTTGTCGAGTGACGCGAGTGCGATGCACACTAACGAAGCAGCTCCTCTAGGACATCCGCTGTGAATTGTCGTCCACGGTTGCTCATGGTCACGCGACGCAGACCAGGTCGAAGGATGACACATTGCAGAAGCAACGTTGAAAGGTCAGTGGCAGCTGTGGAGGGCAAAGTCGCCGTGTCGCAGTAGCGTGCGATTTAGTCGACGGAAACAATTATCCAGCGATTGCCCTTGGCTGATTTTGGGAAAGAGCCCGCGAAGTCAATGCTCACTTGTTGGAAACCCGGGCTTGGAGGTGCTATCAGCTGCAGAAGACCACCTGGAGCAGTAGAGGGACTTTTGTGGCGCTGATACTGACTGCATGCGCCAGCTCGCCACATACGTCTCAACAGACTGTTGCATTCAAGGCCAATGAAAGCGTTCCTTAATCTGGTGGAACGTCCTCGTTGAACCTAAGTGACTCTGCAAGGCGTACATAGCACTCAGAATCACTGTGCGAAGGCTTTCCGGTATCACTACGAGAAAATGTGCGCCAGTGCCGGAAAAGTTTTCACACAAAAGTTCATATCGTACGCAGAAATCGTGCGCTGCCATAGAGGCGGTCGTAGTGCTGAAGAGCAGTACTAATTTACGGTCCTTTCGCTGTTCAGCTTTGAACATGGAAAAACATGGAAACATGGAAAATTCGGTGACTCCGAAGCCACAAAGGGATCGGGATTGAAGTCGTCGGCGTCACAGTCCACAGAGCTAAGTTGCATACGCGAGAACCAATCCGCGTCAGCGTGTGGCTGGCCGCTCTTATAAGACATGGTAAAGCTGTATTCCTTTAGTCGGAGCGTCCGGCGCGCGATGCGGCCACAACGGACACGAAGGTTTGCAAGCCAACACAAGTGGTGGTCGGAGACAATTATGAAGAGGCGTCCAAAGAGGTATGAAGCGGTCTTTGTTTGGCGTCCGAGCTACATTAACTACGTCATCATTTCCAGTGATACCGCAATGAACTGGTATCCCATAAAAAGAGATATCATGGCGTTTTTCTCTCAAATGATGGACTATTTCCACAATTTTGTACGTCAACAGATCGGAAGTCCCATGTCTGAGAAACGACCGTACACATTGTAAGGCCGGCCTTGAATCGCAGAAGACTGCCCATTATGGAGGACCCTCGGTATTTATCACACAAAGCGCACCGTGGAGCGCCGCGAGCTCTGCAGCTGTAGACTTTGTAATATGAGATATCTTGAACCCTTGGGTTATTCCCATTGATGTTATAACCACAGCGCCACCGGAACTGGTTGATATAGTTGAGCCAACAGTGTAGACGTGTGTGCAGTGACTGTATTTCTTGTACAGAAGGAGTAAAGTTGCTTGAGGGCCGATGACATGAGTCCGACTTTTTCGAAGTCCTGGGATTGTTAGGTCTACTTCAGTACGGCTCACACACCATGGAGGAATCGAAGGTCTTGCCGCAGGTGCGTAACCTGATCTGAATGAGGCACAGTGTGTGAAGACAGCTGTACCGGATGTCGTGTGGGGCCTTTGTGCTGGGAGGCTTGCGAGGTGCATCGAGTAGGGGTCCGGGCGAAGTGTCTTATGTGCACAGGCATTGTTTCAATGGTAACGCACTTTATAATAGTTTAATCTTGAGCGACGACAATAACTTCAGTCGTTGACGCACTCCGCGGTATATTAAGGCATAGCTTAAGCGCTTGGACTTGGACGCCTTGGATTGTATTCAGATTAGTTCTGCGGCTGCAGGAGACGACTGGCAGGCTGTACCTGAGGAATCCAATAAAGAGGACTCTGTACAGCAGAAATACTATTCACATTCGCCAGGCCTTTTCTGCTAGGAGCTTAAACATATGGGAAATTCCCCGCAGACGTTTTGTCAGATAATTCATATAAGGGGTCTAGGAGAGATTCCTGTCGATGATCATGCCAAAAATATTTGTAACTTGTGCTGTACAAGATCAACTCACATTGTTTTCCTGGTGAATGCCACCGCTGCACACTTCTCACATGATATTTGAAGGCCTTGTTCTCGAAGGTTGGGTGATGTTAAATCGCTTGCCTTCTGAAATCGCGCGCGAAGCTGTATGGGTTTCGTATGGGAATCCGTATGGGAACCCGTATGGGAACCCGAATGAGTTTCCTTTGTAGCAATTGCTACGAACAGGTGGATGTCTGATTTTCCCTTTATTCATTACTTCTCTCCACCTTGCGGGTTTCCGCAGAACTACTACGTCGAAGCTGTAGTCTTGTCAAACGCGACGTCCAAATACAAATTTCGCCTTCATAGCTGGAAAGCCTAACGGTGCATGGAAGAATGTCGGGGAGTCCAATGAGTGCATTCAAGAGCGTTGCTGTGTACTCCAGCCTCTGGGGCCCACAGTTACTGTAATGCTGGGAGGTTGGGCTATCCTCGGCATCTTTGATTTGGGAAACTGAAACTATGGCGCCATTTCGTCCGATGATGTCATAATCACTATGCCACCATCTTTGATTATGTCGTCATAATCACATGGTTTCACTTCAAGCCGCCATATTGGATTATGACGTCATCATTGGCACCCGTGGCCGCCATCTTAGATTTCAGATTCCTCAACCATAGTTTCTCACTATAACGCCTAGAGGGAAATCGGGCGCCACCGTCTATGGGAGTTTCCTAAGGGGCGCTGTGCCGTCATGGGAATGATGGTATATACGTCTGCGAGGCTTGTGTCGGCAGGTGTTGTAAGAGGCTTCGTTTAAAACGTGGATATGGCTACAGAAATAACGCGTTTTTAAACTGAAATCTGTATAAAATGTTTCCATTCACGTATCTTACATCTTTACTCCACTACGATGCTTGACCAAACGAAGAAAAGCAAGAACAGACGACAAACTGTTTCAAAGCGAGCGCGAATCTTGTTGTCTGTACTCCAACTTTAGCGGCCTGCTGATTCTTCTAACATATCATATCATACATGTAATAATAAGTTTTCATAGGTAAACAAAACATGTTTTTGTGTAATAATAAAGCTAAAACAGCTTTTTACGTGCTGTTTTTGAAGAAAATGAATCATTGTGACAGACGGAACGGCGCTTGCCAGGCGCATCTTCAAGGTGTCCTGGCTCTCCGAGAACGATGCCAGTCCGGAGTAGCTATATACCCGCATTCCAATGCATACCACAGCGCAGCAGCGCCAGGTTTCCCTCTAGGTAATATAGTAAGAAGCTCTATGTCCTGAACTATACCACCATTTTTATTATGACGTCATAATCACGTGGATTCACTTCTATCCGTCACATTGAATTACGACGTCAGCATCGGCACCAGAATTTTAATGCCATATTGGATTATTACGTCACAGTCACGGGACGTGACCAATGACCAATCGGATTGCTATTGATTTACTATGGGGGCCGCCATCTTGGATTCATTGGTGGCGTTATCAATTGGCGGTCATCTTGGATAATCAGTGACTTCCCCAATCAATCACCAATTCTATATACTAAGAACTTCACCCATGGATCACCAATTGCATTACTATATCGATTTACTATGGGGGCCGCCATCTTGAATTCCTCGGACTTATCTTGGGTATATCAGTGAAGTTATCAATCAATCACGCATCCTGTATACTAATGACATCACCAAGCAATCACCGATTGGGTTGCTATATCGATTTACTATGGGGGCCGCCATCTTCAATTCCACGGACTTTGAAAATGTCACGCTGAAGGTGAAAATTTCACGCCGAAGGGAGGTGGTACCAGACCCCACAAAATCAAGAAACGTGATGAGTAAGAGCTGACGCTCTTAAAAGCACTGACGTGGCTCAGTGGTAGAGTAGCTCATACCCACGCAGCGGGCCCGGTTTCGATCCCGGTAAGAACTGGGTATATCTTTTTCTCATTCCTGGCGGTAGCTGCTACGGGCACCGGAGAGCGGTAGCGACGCACGTCATCGCCACCCGCAACGGCTGTTCGAATGAGCCATTATAGCTTACGCTGTAAAAGGAGAGCTCCGTTTGTGGTTTGGGGTGCACCTTTCTCTTTAGAGTTAGGGGATCCATGTGATAAGGTCGACAGTGTCCGATGACTGGCGCTGGATCGTAGTCGCAGTACGCCATGTTCGAGGTAGCGCCCCGGCTTGGGAACACAGCAGACACCCGTCGCCCGCAGGAATTCTCAAACCCCGGAGAAACGCGAGAATGAATTAAAACCCATCGGACCAAGATGCGTTTGTTCCAGGAGGTTTCAGAAAATTTGCTAGGGTTTTCTTTTGAGCAATATCACTGTGTTAGTACAAACACATGTCCTGGAAACGAATCAAACCAGTTGTAATGGAATTTGGTTGTGTGCCCAATGTCGGCGGGAAAGCAAACTAACGGTGACGTGGCCAGGCCGGGTGCTTCAAATGTGGAATGAGCGCTATTTGCAGTTGCTTCTAAATTTCTTGCGAGCAAATGAACTGACAACTAACCGCGCTGGACGAGAAAACAGCTTCTTCTGCTTACACCCCTAAACTAAAGCCTACTGTCAAAATCACGCGTTTCATGGTCAACTTCAGAACTTCCGAACAAGTTATCGTTCCTGCTACCGGTGCCTGCAGACAAAAGTACATAAGCAAAAATATTGCCGCTGCTTAAGTCATCAGTAACACTGATGCTGACGCAAAACTAAACTAACAAAACTAAATGAAACTGAAGCATACTTCAAGAAGTTATTAAAGCGCATGTCTTACCAAAGTATACTATGCTACTTGAAACGTCAGCACTATACTTAAAATATATAAAAAGAAAGCAATGGCCTTACTCGTATGAAATAAAGAAATTGTCCCGAGTGAAGCTATTCGGACGGACCAGCATAGTATCAGTCATGCTTACCCAAAGTGTAAGACTATTATTTATGTCGGTCTCTGATTCACGTGATCTGCTGTCCGTAAACGATCGAATCCTATATTGCCGTCTTTCCACCGCAACGACACGCATATTGGTAAATAACAAAAGTTTTTGACGTGCGACTTTTTTTCTCTTTCGGGTTTGTTTCGGACAACTTGAAAACTACGACGCATTCAGCGCGTGCTGTGATAGGAGACTCTTTTGTGTGAGAGGATTGGTATCGGGAATATTGCTTTGGTAGCACAGTGCGACCGTGGCCGCGTGATTGAACACGTGCGAACACGTGTCTGTCATGACTTAAGTCTGTGGAGCATTTATTGCTTCTAAAACACTGCTGATAAATTACCTTGCGGCATTTTAAAGATTTATATTCTGTGAATATAAGCCTTTGCTAGATGGCACGTGCTCTGAAAACTTTGGTGTTTGCATTAGAAAAAGGCAAGTGCAACACATGGCAAGAAAGACTCTCAAGAAAGTTTCTCAAGCTAGACGAGGGGAAGGATGAGAATGGAGAGGCAATAAGTCAATCGGCAAAAACTGTGATGTTGGTACTAGGCTGAAGAAACGGGAGGATTTCCAGCATGAGCTTGTGAAATAGGTCGGAAAGCTCAAAAATGAGCTAAATAAGGAAGGTGATGCACGGAATGCGGTGGATAATTAGCTTCAAGCAGCCGAGGAAAAGCTCAACAGCGTGGCCATCGTGAACGGGAAGGGTCATGACAATGGAACGCAGTCTCCGGACGCGAATGGGCAGGGAGTGTCAGCAAAGCACGTGGAACGCGTGTAACGTGGGGAGGGAATAGTTGGGAAGGGCTGCACCTACCTTGAGGCCACCACAGAGAAAAAGCAGAAATGCAGGGGTCGCTGCTCCTTGTCAAGTCCGAATCCCGCAGAAAAGGATGACAAAGGGAAGCAGGGAGAGGCCTCGGCAGTAGGAGAGAGTGATAGGGTGATTATCTCGGGCGACTCAGACCTGGCTAGGTGCTCAGAAGCAATTGTGGAGAGGGTGAAAGGCGATAAAAGAGTCGCGGAAGGGACATTTCCAGAGCGCACACTGGCTTCTATAACGGAGCAAGCAAAAGCAAAGCTTGCGGGAAATAACCACGGACGCAACATTGTCGTAGTAGCAGGTAGGCTAAATGGTATCCTAAACAGAAAGTGGACCGAACTAGCCCCGCGCTTGACGAAGGGGGTAGACGACTTGTGAGAGCTGTCCCCTCAGGTGCATATCGTGATGCATGCGCACGGTGCCGGAGGCGCCTGTACGCGACAGTAACGTACAAAGATTCGTACGTTATGAGACCATACGGGCATTCAGCCGAGAGAAAGCTATCGAGGTTGTCGAAGGAAACAGGAAAGCGAGAAGGTGTGGTGGTTCTCAGCGAGATGGGATCTACTTCAATTACAGGCCTGGACGAGATGTGGGCTGGCGACTTGCTCGTCGTGTACTTGCTTTTTTGGGGGGGAACAGCCGCTTAGGAAGCCAGTGTAGGTGGTAATGAACAAGGTCCCCTAGGGGAACCTCAGAAGAGCATCGCTGGCAATAACAGAAAAAGGAGGAAAACAAGAGAGAGAGCTCGCCATGCAATATGCTACATAAACATGCACAGCGGCAGAAGAAAGGAAAAGTGGGTAGAGATTGAGGAGCAGTTAAGCAGAGAACATATAGGGGTGTATGCGGTTGGGGGGGGGGGGGGGGGCACAGAAACGCACCTTAGGGATTCGGAAAAGCCACCAGTGACTGAGAATTATGTTTTGGAAGGGTGAAACGGAGCTGAATCGGAAAGAAAGGGAGGGGGAGTCGGAATGCTCATGCATCAGGGAACCAAATGGAAAAGAGTGAATTCAAAATGTCAAGAGCATCTTTTTTTATCATGTGCTCTGAGTGGAAAGAAATCTTGGCGGGGCGTAACGTATTTATGCACCGTAAATAATAGCACAAAGAAGAATAAAGAGTTAGTGGAATTCATAAGTACTGATATCAAGGGGTTCGGGAATGATGGCAAAATTATCATATTAGAGGACATGAATGCCCTTATACGGGATCTACAGGGTGTTCAAAATTAATCTTTGTGGTTTTTATGAAGTTAGGCATGGGAGGCACGCGAAGACCACCTGTGGAGAGAGAGAGAGAGACAAAAGGAGAAGGAAAGACAGGGAGGTTAGCCAGTGTAAATACCGGCTGGCTACCCTGTGCTGGGGAAAGGGGTAAAGGGAATAAAAGGAGAAGGAAGAGAGAAGAAAAAAAAGGAAAAAAAGAGAAAAAAAATGCACACAGTAACGCGATGTTGCGCGCAACAATAGTCAAAGGCGTTCGCACAATTCACATGTCCTTAAGAACTTGAGCAAAGCCCTTAAGGCCTTGAGTGCCGAAACCCGTCTGGACCAGTGTCCTAGAACTTTGTCTTCTGTGAAGGGGCGATTGTCCAGTTTTTCGAGCACGGTCACAAGCACTTTTCTTTGCACATTGTAACGTGGACAGTCACAGAGGAGGTGCGCGATCGTCTCTTCGCAGCCGCAGGTGTCGCAAGCAGGGCTGTCAGCCATACCAATGCGGAAGGAATAGGAGTTTGTGAATGCCACGCCGAGCCATAGGCGGCACAGAAGTGTTGCTTCCGCTCGGGGCAACCCTGGTGGAAGACGGAGTTGCAAACTTGGATCCAATCTGCGAAGACGTGTGTGCGTGAATTCGCTGGTGTTCCACAGAGTTAGCGTAAGCTCGCATGCGAGGGAGCGAAGACTTGTGGCTGCATCTGTTCTTGACAGTGGTATGGGCACAATACGGGAACCATCATGGGCCGACCGGGCAGCGCCATCCGCACTGTCATTTCCCGTAATTCCGCAGTGACCCGGTATCCACTGGTAGATGATGTTGTGTCCCTTGTCGATCGCGTAATGGTGGAGTAGTCGGATGTCTGTGAGTAATTGTACATTTGGTCCGTGGTTGAAAGGGGATAGCAGACACTGGAGAGCTGCCTTTGAATCACAAAAGATGGACCAGGAATGTGGTGAATTGGGACCTATAAACTCCAGAGCAGCACAAATAGCTGCGAGTTCTGCAGCCGTCGATGATGTAACGTGAGGCGTCTTGAATTTGATGGTGACAGATTGAGCGGGAAGTACCACTGCTCCAGCTGAACTGTTACAGGAGACAGAACCGTCCGTGTAAACGTGAGTGCGGTCGTAGTGTTTTTCATGTAAGAATGAAAGGACGGTTTGCTTGAGGGCGATAGATGACATTTCCGTTTTCTTTTTGATGCCGGGAATAACAAGAAGGGCCTGGAGTGGATGCAGGCACCACAGCGGTAGAGATGGCCATGCTGCAGGTGTGAAGTTTGACGGTAAACCTCCGTGGTTGGCGGCAATAATTCTGCTAAACGCTGAACGAGGTCGAGCGGCAGGAAGGGAGGCGAGATGATGTGATGGAAGTCGCGCAAAGTGCCTGAGGTGCACCCGTAAGGAGTCGACGTGAATATACGTATTGACAGGGTGGTCATGCGCGATGGCTATTGTTGCTGCCGTTGATGCACACCTCGGAAGGCCAAGACAAATTCTCAGAGCTTGAGCTTGTACAGATTGGAGGGCTCGGAGGTTGGTCTTACTGGTCCCACCTAGTACAGGTAAGCTGTAGCGTAGGAGACCCAAGAACAGTGCGTTATATAGTTGGAGCATTGCACTCACAGACGCACCCCATGACTTTCCTGCAAGAAATCTGAGCACGTCTGTTATCATCACTAGTTTCCTCTTAAGGTAAGAGACGTGAGGACTCCAGGAGAGGTCTCGATCTATTATTACTCCTAGAAAACGGTGCGTCTTCTCGTAGGCAATTGGCTGTCCATTAATTCTAACAACGTATTGACTCATTGCTTTGCGTGTGAAAGCGACCACAGAGCACTTCTGGTAGGACACCTCCAAACCTCGTGCTCGAAGATAGCTGGATGTTAATGTGGCCGCTTTTTGCAGTCTGGCGCACACCTGTGGACGCGTCACTCCTGATGACCAAATGCATATATCGTCTGCATAGATAGACACATGGACGGATTGCGGAACGGTGTGAACCAGGTCGATGAGCACGAGGTTAAATAGAGTGGGACTCAAGACTCCACCTTGCGGTACTCCGCGGTAGGTGTTGTGCTGTGATGATGCACCATCCTCTGTTTGCACAAAGAATGACCTGTCTGTCAAGTAGCTGAATATCCATCGAAACACAAGTCCCCCTAGGCCGACGTCGCCCAAGGCTTCCAGGATGGCTCGATGTGTTACGTTGTCATACGCGCCTTTAACGTCTAGGAACATCGCCGCTGACAGTCTCTTTAGGCTTTTTTCGTGTTGAACAGACGAGACAAGATCTATGACGTTGTCTACCGAAGAGCGTCCGCGTCGGAAGCCTGCCATAGCGTCACGGTATATCTTGTAGTGTTCTAGATACCACTCTAGACGTGTCAGCACCATCCTCTCCATCACCTTCCCTAGACAACTGGCCAGAGCAATGGGACGGTAAGGCGCCACATCTAGGGGTGATTTACCTGGTTTGAGCAGAGGCACAAGGCGGCTGGACTTCCATGCAGCTGGGACCACTCCTTCCCGCCATGAATTGTTGTACACCTCTAGAAGAGCATGCCGGGCTGTTTGACCGAGGTTGCCAAGAGCTGCGTAAGTCACCCCGTCAGGCCCAGGCGATGAGGAACGTCTACACGCTGCCAACGCCGCTTGTAACTCTTCGATGGAAAACAGATTGTCCATACGAGAATCCCGCGAGATTGGAACGTCAAGGGGGAAATAAGTTATGTGGCCAGGGGAACACAAAGTGAGATGATAATTATCGCTGTCAGCATACAAATTAACTAAAATTGAATAATTAACTTTTTTGTTGACTGCAGTAAGTGGGTATGTTTGTATTGAAAAGTTAGAGGCAGTCGTGTTTCTACACAGTATCAGTTTAAAGAATTCTTCTAGCGTGTCTGTGCTCCAAGATATCCGACTCCAAATATTAACTGTCGTTCGCATGATTACGCATGCAAGGGAGGATCGGCGCAAAGCTCCTCCCTGATGTGACGTGGCTGTTTCATGCGGCTTGTAATCTGACATCAGGGCGGAAACATTGGCAAAGATGATAACTGCCCCCCTTCCTCGAAGGTAGATGAATCGTGGGTAATTTTTTTCTCTTGAATTCAGCACACACAGAAATTACGGCAGAACTCATCTCGCGATGACTGTCGGCAGTCATGCG
Organism: Dermacentor albipictus; assembly: GCF_038994185.2. NCBI lineage: Eukaryota > Metazoa > Arthropoda > Arachnida > Ixodida > Ixodidae > Dermacentor > Dermacentor albipictus. The sequence continues at coordinate 467,150,877 of NC_091821.1, read as the reverse complement.
AATAGCAACCAAGCAATGTAGTGACAGACCATATACCTGAAGCCGCGTTTATTTACCACGTGTCGTGGTAATGCTGAAATGTTCGCTGCTTTGGCTACTTGCCACATACTTAGATATAGTACCACCTTTATATGGCATTTGCTTGCGAAGGTCGCCTTAAGTATGGAGGCATGGCGATGACTGTGTGCCACCGACGTTGATACGATAGGATGACTATGAAGGAATGGTATCAGTGGAAATACAAAGGCATATAATGACGATGCCATGACTACAATGAGACGTCCATTCTTAAATTATGACGATGGCATAACGACGACACCGTGATATCGACGACATGAAGACAATGAAATGACAACGGCCGTACGACGACGATGGTGTGAAGACCGCCGGGTCAAGAAACGGGAATGGCGACAACACGAGCAAGACGACGTGAAAACGATGGTATAAAAGCGGATGCATGATAGCCTCGTTGTGATGACAAATCGCAATGACAATGGCTGCATAATCACGATTGGTTTACGCCACACTGAAAACGGTAGGATGATCAACAAGCAATGGCGTTTATGGATCAACGAAGGTGTTAATTATAACGACGATGGCATGGCGACAATGGGATTAGGATGCTGAAGTGATGACAATGGCGAAATGGCAGCGTGACAACGATAGCATGACGACAACGATATGACAACGACGACAGCATGACGAGAATCGGTTGTCGAAATTATAGTGGTGGCGATAGAATGACAACGTCGTTATCCCGAGGACGGTAATACAACCAACGTATGACAACGGTTGTAGGCAACGATGCAGTGAAGACGACGGCATGAAGACAATGGGAGGATGACGAGTGCACAATGACAATAGCATGATGGTGACTGTCTCGTGAAACCTGTAAGACGACGATGGCGTGACCACGACGGCACGACGAGAGTCGAATGCCGAAGCAGGCGTGACCATGATGGAACGACCACGACGGCATTGAGACGATGGTCTTACAATGGAGGCATCATAGCGACTGTCTGACGATGACAGCAACGACAGTAGTAGCGTAATAACTATTGAATGACGACAGTAGGATTACAACAAAATCACGAAGAAAGAAAGTTGTCGATGAACGGTTGAAGGTGGTATGACGACAACGGCATGACGACAATAGATTGACGTTACTGAAGTGATTACAATGATAAAAGGACAGCATGACGAGTAAGATAACGAAGCTTGAATTACGCCGATTGAACGACCACGAAAACTTGTCTATGACAGTGCGAGAACGAAAGCATTGCAAGAAGATGGATGGATGGATGGATGGATGGATGGATGGATGGATGGATGGATGGATGGATGGATGGATGGATGGATGGATGGATGGATGGATGGATGGATGGATGGATGGATGGATGGATGGATGGATGGACGGATGGGTGGACGGACGGACGGACGGACGGATGGATGGATGGATGGATGGATGGATGGATGGATGGATGGATGGATGGATGGATGGATGGATGGATGGATGGATGGATGGATGGATGGATGGATGGGCGGGCAAGCAGGCAGGCTCAAAACTGCTCAATAGTAGACAACGAATGCTTTTCGCACTTAAAACTACGGTATTTCTTGTTTATAATGGCAAAGCCTTTAGCGCAATTCAAAAAGACAGGGACATTACAGAGGCACAGGAAATCGCTATTTGTTGGTCGCTTATCAGCCTACTGTATTGTTTCGCAGAAGGACATTCGGGATATTCTGTGAGGCAAGCATTAGTTTATGTATCATATAGGACACACGGCATGCAGTTATGTGTCTGCTTGTGCAGGGGATCAGATATTTCCTTTCCCCAATAGAAGGAAAATTTGGTGGCGACGTATAATATCTTAGAGCGCACCTTTAGGCGTCCGTTCCGGTGGCGAGCGTAGACATTCCCGGCGTAACCAAGCGAATTAGCATAGCGAAAGATGACAGCGAACGCGACGCGCAAGCGCAGGGAGGTGTGGGGGGGGGGGGCATGAAAAAAGTGGCGAGAGAGAATAGGCACGAGGAGGAAAGCGGAGGAGGGCATGGTGAAAGTGTGAGAAGAAAAGCGTAGTGCGGTGGCGATGGCTACGAGATGGCGCCAGAGTAGCGCGCTTTGTGTGGAAGCTTTGTCGGTGGCGGCTTCTGTGGATCGCACCCACGAGTCATCCACGCGCTGACCTCACGCGCTGGCTCTGGCGATCTCCAGGTTGACGAGGAAATGGCACCACACTTCGCTCTGTTTGCAACGTACCACGCGAGACCGATTGTCCGGCCCAGCCAATATATAGCGAAACTAAAGCACGTATAAGGTTGTGCTAAGATATCGCATTATGAGATTATCGTAGTCATCGGCTATTTTTTGACAGTGTAGACTGTTTCTAAGCGCCATTGTCATGAATATATCAGAGAATAAAAATTGTAGCAGTGCTGCGATAAACGTAACGTGAAGTCTGCTGTTCTCCTAGAGCTAATGATAGCTGTGGCACCAACAATTCAGAGAGTAATAAAAAACATCATCCTTGTGGCTTGTGTGGGTCTCCTAAAGACTACATGAATGAAAAATTCATAGAAAAGGGAGGGCTCTAGAGGCTCTAGCTTAGATATGGGGGCTACCAATTAATCAGTGAAGGATGACGTCAGAAAGTATTAAAACAACTTGTACTAAATATATGTGCAAGAAGTACAATGCATTTTCACAGGTACGATTCAAATTTAGGGCGCAGCTCTTAGGCGCCCGTTACTGCGGCGAACGTCGGCGTACCCGCCTGAACGAGAACAGCGAAGGATGAAAGAACGAACGCGGAGCGGAATATGAGACACGAGCCGCAAACGGCGGAGACCAATGACAGCAGCCCTTTCAGTGACGTCCGCGACAAAAACTGGTGTCGTGCTGAGCAGCGCCACCGTTTATGTGTACTCCTATCTGGCCTTAGCCAGCCCGCTCGTTTCCTACTATCCTGTGCTCGCGCCAGCTCTCACTCGCGCTTGTTTCGTTTGCTTGGTTTGATCTCTTTCGCGCTTGTTTCGATTGCCGTGGTACATTGTTTTTAGAGCTCAGCTCTTTGGCACCCGTTCCTGCGTTTCGCGTCGCCGTCGCCGAGGTGCCTCACCGTAGCCAGCTCTGTAGCCGGGGCCAGTGCGTTGCTCTAGCTGCGCGTGCTCCTGGCGCCGTCTCTCGCGCACGGCGCAAGCCTTGCTGTCTTCGCTCCTCCTCCAATGCCACCCCTGTGCGGCGGCAATCGGAGCACCGGCTCGGTGGCAGCTGATCTCGATGATGTGCTGCGGCCCTAGCCAAAACTCATAGCTGCCGGCGTTCACCACTGCGTGGGCCCCTCCCTCGTCCCCCCCCCCCCCGCCCACCTTCGTGGCGGCGACCGCGCGAGACCTTCTCCGGTTTCCGAAGCGCCGGCTTGGTATCAGCGTATCACGGTGCGCGCTTCCCAAGCCCAAACGCGAAGCCACCTTCATTTGATTCGCTAGCAGCGTCAGCGGCGTCAGTTAGTTGCTGCCATCTCTTCGCAGCGCAACGTTCCTATGCGCCTACGCGCTGCCTCTCATGACCTCCGGATAAGCGAGGCACTTGCGCCAAGCTACGCTTTGTCTGCGACTGCTGGTGCGAAATGTTCCGCACGAGACGGATTGTCCGAGGCTCACAGACGGTTTATATTAAAATATAATCCATCTGCCTATATAAACAGTTTATTCTCAGCCAGTTTCTTTTGAGCCACGAGCGAGGCGACCGGTGGAAGTCCTTCGTCGGCCGCTGCTGCTAAATGAGCTGCCCGAGCAGAGGCCCAGTGCCGTCGCCGAAAGAATTCAGAGGTGCGCTACGCCGAACCAGGCATTGGTGCAGCAAATCGAGCATATATCCATCTATTTCTCCGACCACAAAGCTTCCTTAACGACAATCAAGAACTGGGAGTGGAGTGTTTCTTGAAGAAGGAATAAAGAGTTGTCTGGTAACTGTACATACATTTCTTGCTCGAATTCTTTGCCTTAATATATTGAAAAGCCGAAGCAGCATAAGAGTAGCGCTCAAATTTTGTATAAGGAAGTAACGTAATTGTTGGCAATTTTTTTAGAATGATGAGTCTAAACCGAGAGGTCCTGATGGAAAGTTTTTTTGGAGGCAGTGCGCTATATCCAATTCTGTATGACAAGACGTACCCTGGATACATTAACACAGAGGTGACACCCAGTATGTCATTCTCCTTATCTTTTGAACGTGGCGACGCCGCAACAGAATATAGCCCACCAACATGATTATGATCAGTTGCAACGACGTCATCATCTTTATAAAATGTGGCTCGCGGTAAGAACGAAGGAAAAAGAACGCAAACACAGCGCCAACCTGTGTGCGGGTAACGAAATAAGAACAGAGAGGAGGCGAGATTTTCACGCTGTCGCGTGACTGCAACATCGACTCTATCACAGCTGCATTTTAATGCCGGCGGCTCACCGTGCGTGTTTTACCACTAGTGTGTGGGGCTTTCTGTGGTGACTATCACTCCCAGATAACGGCACAGTAGCGCGTGCCGTCTGTTCACCCGATGACGCCATGGATAAGGCATGCGGCGACCGCGTCAAAACAAAGAGCAGCATGAGAGGAGGTTTGTCTGTGGCTGTAGCTGCTCTGAATCGCACCCACGCTTGACCCGCGCTATGCCTCTCGCGATCTCCCGATTAGGGAGGCGGTCACGTCACACTTCGCTCGTTTGCAACGTGCTGCACGAGACAAATTGTCCGCACCAGCCAATATATCGCGAAACGAAAACATGTATAGGGCTATGCGCAAATTTCGCATTAGGGAGTGTCGTAAGCTTCGGCGCATATTTTTTTGCTCAAATATTTTTGAACGTTCTGCGCAATTCAAATGCTTTTCCGCGTCGTCACACAATATACCCGTCACAGCATGGTGTATCAGATACGATACGCAACATCTTTTGATAATAAAATCGCAACTCTGAGTTTCATTAGAAAATGAGGTTCGTTCGGCCATATCTGCCCTAAAGAAAATCTTCTCCTAATTTCGCAAAAAATTAAGAATTCTTACAGTAAGCGGCTAGCAATAGACACCAGGAGGAACCAAGAATTTAAAAAATTAGCGGTCTCAGTTACCCTCCGCCTGGCACGTACCCAAGGAGGGGCCCGGGCCCCCTCCCCCTTCCCCAATATGAAGCAGCATACCCACCCCCCTCTCCCCGCCCACGGCACCAGTCCTCACACCCATTCCTAAAGCGTCGCCAAATCAATGTTGAGACTTGACAGATAATTGGCGGTCAACCTTTTGCTGCCTTTTTCACTCCTTTTGGATGGCAGTAGTTATCGGCATCTCCTGGGATGTGAAGGGCAGTTTTCCCATAGATTTGGTGCCCGCGCCATTAACTCGAGATGCGTTCAGTTGTGCCCACATATTCAACGGTCACGTGCATTGCTGTTGCTTCGTTAGTTCAACATTCTTTGTTTGTAGACTGATGCTGGGACCAGGAAACGGATTCGGTTTGTAGTCAGCCGGTGTGTATGCACTAGAAACGAGTTTCGGCCGGACAAAACTCGAGTTGCGCCTAACTTGTCCTTTTGATTCATTATTTCCTCGAGTGAGGGCTCGCTGCGACAGTGGCAGATCGTCGGAACCATATACATTCGATGTGGGTTAGATAAGGTGGAAGATAAAATAATGTGAAGCAGTGTGCATCATCAAACCCTGCAATAACCCCTAAAAGCAAGCTTTAGCTCGGGCCCAACCCCGACGTGGCCTATCAAAATATATGTAAAACGCAAATACGTTTTTCTGAGATAACCCTTAGACCACTTTTAATGAAATTGCTTGCATTTGAGATGGAAAGTTATATTCTAGTGAATGTTGGAAGTGGAATTTCGATTTATGGCCTGAATTTGGTGAAAAATGTTTTCAAAAATTCGCAAATTCGCAAAAAAAATAGACACACGAAGTTTATAAAGTAATAGCTATGTATAAAAACAGATACCGCGGTTCTGTAAACGCCACCGATTAGATCATTCAAAGCGGACAAATTCGATATGTCTATTGATATCTTACGTGAATTTGTTACGTTGTGTACAAGGGTTCTGCTAAAGTTGTATTTATATATTGCTGAATTATTTATATTCATGTGTAACACACAAATTTTGTCCACTTTAGATGTACTATCAGATGCAAATCAGAGAATTGTGGTATAATTTTTTCTTGCTCAGTTATAGAGTTGTAAACTTGATAGCTTCGTTTTCTGAACCTTTTTCGATTTCTGCCAATTTTTTTAATAAAACGTTGACAATCCAAATCAACCCTTGGAAACCAGCTGTTTCTAGATTGAAAGTTTTTCTTAGAAATGCAACAAACCTCGTCAAATTTGCTGCAGTGATTGCCGAGAAAAACGAATTCTCCTTTTACATGTATTTAGATAGGAGCACCCGAGCTAAAGCTTCCTCCTAAACCCATAAGCAATATGACTGTCACCTGCTACCTCATCTGGTTCTTCCCTAATTGTACAGCACTTTTCGTGAAAAATTGGCATCTCGAAACAGGAGTCGCAAGGAGTTGTGAAATTAAGCGGTATACTAAGGGAAGAGAGCCAAGGCAAGAACCATATAGGAAGGAAAAGCGAATATTGACAAGTTTACACGTTGTTTATGAAAATCTTTATGGATCAACATCTTTTTATTTAAAAACGAAGTGGAGAAACGGCCGCCGCAAGTGGAGAACATTTCCGTGCGTTTTGAGTGCCGCTTCTACAGTTATTAGTCGAGCTGCCTGACAAGCCACTTCTCTGCTGTGCTTACGTATAGGTGTTATCGTAACCTTCCGCGGTGGGCGCAGTACGTCTAGAACCGCAGAGTCCTGCGCTCTACACGGTTGTACGGGACTGGCGGCCACGCATCGTTATCCAACTTTCCAAATAACAATACAAGTTCGATGTGGCCCTTACCTTGGTAAAACAGTAAACGAGGGATCCAAAACAAATCGGATTGTTCCACAAATATATATTCCTTGATCATTTTCCAAAGGTAATTCAAAGAACGCTGCTATAGTCGGATACAACTCAAGTCTGCAGTCGAAGCCCCGCCCACGCCCTCATAACCGCCAGCCACTGTCCCTCCGAGAGGCTGCAAATAATTCGTACTTCGAACTTTTCATGTTGCCCAAATCAGGCGGTAACCACAAAAATGAAATTATTAGCGCGTAAATTTATGCGTTTTCCCTCGCCTACTATAGTAAAATGGCGAATGCCTAATTCTTTATTGAACTGAAATAAAATGCTTGCTTTCCTGCAACTATACAGTATATTGTCAAGTTGCACTTCACTAGGTAGTGAAGCTTCATGAGTAGAACGGGCTCAGCTGTGAAATGAACTGTACCGCAGACGTTTGAAGATTTCATTAATTATTGAGTTTTACGTGCCAAAACCATGAGGCATGCAGTAGAAGGGTGGAGGGGGGACTCCGGAAATTTGGACCACCTGGGGTTCTTTAACGTGCACCTAAATTTAAGTACATTAGTGTTTTCACATTTAGCCGCCATCGAAAATGCGGCCGCCGTGGCCGGGATTGATCCCGCGACCTCGCATTTCGCAGCCCAACACCATACCCATTAAGCAACCATGGCAGGTAGGCTTTTGAAGAGTAAATGCTCAGACTCAATACACTTTGTGCATGTCTTTTGCACACCTCGTTGCTTCCGTCGATCAAACGACTCTTCAAGAACAGCAGACGCTCCGGAGGCATGAAGTACGACGCCAGGTTGAAGAGGTCGCATGACGACGATTTTGTTTGCTTCCCTGATTGCTTGGTGGAGTAACACAACTCCGCGTGGTCCCTGTGCCTTGGTTGTCAACTGCTGTTTTTTTTTAAGTTGTATGCTACTATAGAAATCTTTATTTTACACTTTCGATTTCTTAATTGTTCTTGCAGAGTTCTTCTTGCGCTTCTTTCCTGCGCGATTCCATTTGACGTGGTTCCTTGTTTGCCTCGTAAAGGAGAGGTGTATTTCACAGGCGTACCTAGGAGATACACCTTATTTAATTTCTCTTTTGCGGGTTTACGCATCATTATAGCGAATGGCGGCATTATTCACATTTGTACTAGTAAAGTACTCCACCACCTCTCATTTGCATAGAAAAGTTACCTTGGGTAAACCTCCCCCCCCCCCCCCCCCGCCGAAAACAAATCCTGGGTACGTGCCTGCCCTCCGCCATCCTAATAGGTAGCCGACCATGTAATAAGTTCTGTTGTAAGTTATGTACCCACATGTCTACGCCACTCCCCACGACTGGTACAGCTTTCTATATTCTAGCTTCCGATGAAATGTAACTACCACTGTGACTCGTCGAATGTGGTGTACCAGCTTGAGTGCTCGCTCTGCGACAAATTTTGCGAACGCCCGAACAAGAGGCTGTACAGATGTAATAAGGCTCTATGCTCAACAGGTGTCACTACTCTCCGTAATATATTTGGACTTTGAGGGTGGTTATGAATATGGCAAATAAGTTGCAGCTTGGCGATAACAAGCATAATCTGCGAGAATGCTTATCATTAATAAGGACTAAATAGGGGAACAGTTAGACCTATTATTGTAGACTTTTTTTTTCAATCAAAAACACGTTCAATTATTCATTGCCTTTGAACTACCACTGATAGAAACGTGCTAACACCACTGCTACTTGTGTTAAGACCTATGAGTGGTGTCAAAGCAAAACGATGGGTCCACCAACAAGATACCAAGGTGAGCGGCAATCGTGGCGTCTATCTAACTGAACACACAAACGCTTCATCGACTGTTAAACTAACCAATCGGTAAATGGTATCAGTGGTTAGAACGGAATTATTATTTTAAGTTCTTATATTCTCTTTGCGGCCTTAGCGTGACAGTGTTTAATTCAATGAAAATTAAGGTATCTTTTGCTAAAGCTCAAGTCCTAAAAAGCATGATCACCAACAAGATATGCACAGTTACAAAGATATGTGAGATTGGTCGTGGACAGCGTGGGCTGCTAAGGGTGCATAGGAGGCATTTATATATGGACTCCAGCAAAGTCTAAGAGGAGTCGATGGTACGTAACTAACAACAGAAACTGCTAATACTAGTACGATCGTTTGCAAGGTCTGTGAAGAACCTTATAGCGTTTTTCATCTCTGGTGGATGGGGGTTCTCACTGTAGTCTCTTCGATAGTTTCTTCTTAAACGAATAAAGCAGTCAAGTTGTCTTTTATGTTACTAGCCGAAAACAATATTCGTGACGTGTCGGTTGTAACCACACTGTCTGATCGTTCTAATATGCACTGACAGTAGGATAGTTGATACAAAACAAGAAGAAAGTTTACGAGCGCGTCTATGGTTCAGTTGACTGACGTAGTACTGTGGCTCTCGGGACTTGCCCGGGGGCAAAATTTGTGAATTGTACTCTTGGTATCATATTTATGCGTGCACTGTCATTAGCTTATTTAAACATTTTTCAAGTGTTATCAGCCATGTTTTCACAATCATTATCATCTGGCATTATTCCTCATGACTGGCGAATAGCTAAAGTAATACCAATATTTAAATGAGGTGATCGCTCTGTCCCACTTAACTATCGTCCTATCTCATTAACTAGCAACATATGTAAACTTCTCGAGCATGTCATACACATACAAGTCATCAACTACCTAGAAGACCATGATATCATCTTCAAGTACCAGCACGGTTTTCGCAGGGGTTATTCATGCGACACTCAGCTCGCCGGATTTACTAACGATATATTTTCCGCATTTAACGAAGGATTCCAAGTTGACGCAGTGTTTCTTGAGTTCTCTAAAGCTTTTGATCGCGTTCCTCATCACAGGCTTCTAATCAAATTAACACACTTAAATATTCACCCAAACGTTCTTGCATGTATTAAAGATTTTCTCTCCAACACACAACAATTTACCTGTGCTAATGGCTGTAACTCTTCTTCTGTTCCTTTAACATCTGGAGTCCCCCAGGGCAGCGTCCTCGGTCCCCTGCTTTTCTTAATTTTCAATAATGATCTACCCAAATGTGTCCCATCTCGAATTCGATTATTCGCAGATGAGTGTGTTATATATCGTAATATTAGTAATGACGCTGACCGACTTTCCTTACAAACTGATCTTGATGCAGTGACCGCTTGGTGCTCCTCGTGGTTAATGTCTCTAAATACATCTAAAACCAAGCTAATGTCATTTACCAACCATTCCACTCGACTTCCTGGCACCTACTTTCTCAATAATGCTAGAGTAGAACTTGCGCCAACTTACAAGTATCTTGGCCTTCATCTTCAGTCTGACTTAACTTGGCATTACCATATTAACACCGTCTTAGCATCAGTTAACCGAGCACTCGGTCGTCTTAAGCGTAGCCTCAAGCACGCACCTTCTCACTTAAAAAAACTTGCTTATATTACACTGATCCGCCCAAAAATTGAATATGCTTCTGCCATATGGGATCCCGATCAAGCATACATAATCAACAACATTGAATCTTTGCAAAACCGTGCTGTTCGCTTCATCTTTTCCGATTATTCACGCTTCACCAGCGTCACATCGTTCAAACAACGTGCCGAGTTGGAATCACTATCACGTCGGCGCCAGTTTGCTCGCCTAACCTTATTTCATAAACTTTATCACCATTCCGCGCTTCACGAAGACTTCTTTTCACCACCCCCTGCAGTTTTCCCGCGCCGTGACCACGCTAACAAAGTAAAACGCATAATGTGCCGCTCGTCGCTCTACGCAAAATCATTTATTCCTCGCACAATAATAGAATGGAATAACCTACCATCACGCATAGCTACGGAAGTTAACTTACCATCTTTCCAAACTTTGTTGCATGAAAACGGTTAGTGGTAGCAGATTACATATTACTTATGGCTATATGCACATATTAACATATTATGTAAAATGTTCGTGTGTTTTCATGACTAAGTGCATATACCCCTTGTTCTTATCTATTTATTTTATGTTCCTTGTGTGTATGTTTATTTTATGTAGTTTTATTTCTTGTGTATATTTCATGTTTGTACCCCCCCCCCCTATGTAATACCCTCGCGTGAGGGCCCTTAGGGGTATTGTAAATAAACATATAAAAAAAAACTGGCGCAGAACGCCACTCCCACTAGCATTCGGATCAGTGACACAGCACAAAGGTGCCAAAGGTAACTGTGCAACGAGAAGACCCTTCAGTGTATACAGAAAACTTTCTAGGACTGCACAACTTTAAGCAAGAAGGCTTGATACAGAGCCACTGTTACCTTCGTTTACGTCATTGCTGCTTTGCGGGCGTCTTTAACACCGTGGCGCCACGTTATGAAGCGTGAGGCATGTTTAACAGTTTACGAAAAGAAAGAGAGGGCATTGCAAGTAGCAAGACGAAGTGTGAGGCACACAAGGGGAATGAGGCAGGAGGAGCCCAAGCACACAGACAGAAAGAGAGCTGTGGGGATGGAGAACACAGTAAGGACGGCTCTTCAGCGTAGGAGTATTTTTTTACGTCGTAACCAACGCCTGCCACTGCTCCTGTAAAGCGTGCACGGCGACATATACGGTCGTCATGAGGCGAAGCAAACAAAAAACGTCTTCTTCATGTTTGGGGGTCTGTGATCGTTACCGATTAACGTGTTGGTCTGAGATGTTTCCACAGCAGCGCTTCCACATCACTTCACGACGCGAAATATGGCACCGTACACGTGACCGATACCTAGTGGGCTACAGCTGTGACCCCAGCGCATGGTTCCGATGATAGTGGTATTTATTGGGGCCCTGAACCACTTTTTATCGAAGTGGAGAAAGGAATTTGAAGCGAAGATAGGCTATTCCTGAAATATTTTGCGTCGATAAGTGCTTCAATGTGGAACACGGCCTCCGCTGTGCTCCCGTTCCTTCTTCAATGCCTTGCACTCCGAAGGCTACGATGCAGTGCAGCGTGCCCACAACGCTCCACCTTCTAAATGTCACCCTGGCGCACAGCTCAAATTTCATTTTGGATGGGCACGTAGACGCCACGACTTCGTCCTTTGGTGCCTACGGCCATGAGGGAAGGAAAAAAACTCCATGGCTGGAAAGAAAAAAATATACAAAAGCGCGTCGCGTGCTTCGACATGACACAGATTGACCAGTGGAGGAGCGGAGGAGACTGGGACGACAGGGTGCATAGAGGAGGAAACGCTGGTGAGAGCGGTGTGGCGGAAAGATCTAATAATGAAGCTACTTTTGGAAAATTGAGGAGCTTTAGGAACGAAGCGACAGACAGCATTTACGTCTCATACACGGCGCGTTTCGGCAGTGGCGATACGGTGTGTCGCTGCCTTGCTTTAATTCTGATCCCGTTAAAGGAATACTAAACTGAAAAATGATTTCTTCTGCATTAGTAAATTACCGTTCTACAACACCAAAAACACCACTCTTACAACGATAAGACGTTTGGTAAGCCAGAAAAAGCGCAAGAACGAAATGCGGTTGGCGATGCCTACATGAGTTCCCGCACCTGGGGGCTGTGACGTCAAAGATTTCGATGGCATCTTCTAGGGCCTACTAATTATATATAGCGGCACAGATTGACCACATTGTGTTCTAAAGGAACCAAATATTAAACATGTCAAGTTTCGGCAACCTTTATTCAGCGAACGCGGCCCAAATGTGAAAACATACTTTGGAATCCCCGACGTCACGCTGACGTACCGGCGCTGGGGTTTCGGCGCGAAATTCAAATACTGATACTTGGACTTTCATTTTCTCATCTAATAATCAAACTATTTTTTTGAAATGACTGCCTGCAGGGTTCTCAAACAATGCTCCATTAGACTAAACTGATTTATTGTTTCGATTATGTGTCCCTTTAACGTCGACATCCATTGTAAGATGGGTTCTGCTGGATTTGTTTTCTTTTCTTTTTTACAAATTCGAACGACAAAGATATATTTCTCATGGGAACCTTTTGTAGTAATAGCTAGCATATTACTGGCACACTCCATGTATTACCTTTTTTTTTTATTTCCACCTGAAGGCAACTGTCGAAGTGTCCTTATGTGTCTTGTTAGCGTACCATGGCGCTACCACAGTGCAGTTCACTTGTGTGCCTATGTATAAGCGTGAAGCAGAAGAAAAAAGCTGAAACAACGACAACTTAGCATCGTAAAGGGGTTCAGTGGCTTCACCGAGAATCTAAGTGTAGGGTACACCTTTCAAAATATTGTGTTAAAATTTTTCTATAAGTTCATGTTTCCTTTATCTTTCAGCACATCAACACTTTCCATTTTTCAGTAGGTCATACTTTTCGTTTTACCTTCGCGCTGAATTAAATTTAATTAATACTGCCGAATAATGCCAATGTTCCTTCATGCAACCATTTAAACGTATTCTGGAAAAGCTGTATTGCTATCGCACAAGAATATTCTTTAAGCACCATGTGTGCGGTCGACTGCTCAAACCCGACTCGATACTTTCAATAATTATTTCTTTCTTATTTCAACGCTGTTCGAAAGCTCTGCTCTGGCCGAGTGCTAGGGATGCCGCGCGCCATCACGCGGGGCTATGTCGAAGTAACAATGTTGCGAGCTCAGCGGCAGCAAGATCCGGGCGCCACCTCTCGGCAACCTCTCCAACCGGAGCGATCAATACGCAGTCGCGCTTTCGCCCTAAGATGTCACCACGCAGCTCGCGCTATTTTTCAAACTGCGTTGGAAATGAAAAGAATATTCGACCAGTTTTGTTACCTGTACGTACCATGATACAACCTCTTTTCCTGTCCTACAATACAAGATCATTAGCTAGTTGTACGCAGGCTTTTTTAGCACATTTAGAGCAGCTCGTGACATTACCGTTCGGCATTCATGAAGGCAGGGGTTGTAGTAGTACCGCAGCTTGAAGAATTTCGCCAACCTAACTACAAATATGTGTGCGTATCTGCGTGCCTGCTTGCGTGTGTGTGTGTGTTTAACCAGACGTAAACTTCCATTATTACACTGTGGCTAGGAGGTACAAAAATGCATAAACGAGGAAAAAGCTTCAAATAACTTTGAGATAAGCAATTTCATGGGAAGATATAAAAGGAAAAATAACGATAGACGATTTTAGATTGATTTTTGCAACGAGGAGCGCAGAAGCCAATTTAGAAGACAAGTTTAGAAATTTAACGGGGCAGCCGTTTTATGTCCCTAATAAAGTTGTAAATGGCAATACAGGCATCCCTGTAGCTCGAGAGCAGTCAAGACGTCCCAAGTGGGAGAATGGCTGGGGAAGCTAGCGGAATCCGAATACTTATAAACGTTTTCTTCGTCTTCAATATCTGTGCCAGGATAGAAAATAAGTGTTCTCAATAAATACGGGTGCGTCGGAATATTAACACAGATGGGATGCAGCCATGCAAGAGCTTTGTAAATAGAAATTTAACGGCAAGAATACGGCAGTGCAGTTATGGGAGGGAAAGTTGTTGCGCGACATGCCACGCGCAAGAAACATGAATGTGACGCCACACCAAATACCCCTTAATTTATTATTATTATTATTATTATTATTATTATTATTATTATTATTATTATTATTATTATTATTATTATTATTATTATTATTATTATTATTATTATTATTTGTCACCACAAACACTCAACCACCCACAGATTACAGTGTCTTTATAACGCTTATTTTCATTATCTTGATATTTTTCTTTATTCACTGTCATCGTTATTTTCCAAGCTTTGCCTTGTTGTGTCATAGTTTCGCTAATTGTTCAAATACCTTTCTCCTCCTTCCTCTGCAATGCTGTCAGCCTCTCGGTGGCCGGCATTCTTCGTTTCCATCTGTGAGCAGCAATCATCAGCAGCAGCAATGGCTTATACCCCCTAAGCAAGCAAAAGTGTAATGGTTCTACCCCCTCCTAATGCAGAGGCAACAAATACTCAGCAAAGTGAAACGAACAGTGCATACATTGATTGGAATCACGCACACAATGTACAGAACAGCGTACGTTTTAATGAACTACAAGCTCCGTAGGGCGGGGATGGTAGTCAATTGTTTGTTTTGTATTTGCTTTGGGCTTTGTTGTAGGTACATTCTTCTTTTCTAAACTGTTCTCTTTATTCATGGTGTGTTTCCTTTAGTTATGTGCCTCTGCAGTTTTCTTGGTTTTGGATTTAGGATTCTAATGTATGCGTGCGAAGAATAATGTACGTGATTTAATTTATGTATGCGTCTCTTCTCTGTATTTATGTCTGACTGTAAAGCCGATGTCTCGAATTATCCGCAGGTTTCTCTTCTCTGTGCGCCGTCTAAAATTTTTCAGCTCGCTCTTCACAGCATATTGTATTTTACCGTAAAGAACTCATTGATTCCAAATAAGCATTCCGAATTAGCACTGTCACAAATCTCGCAAGTTTTCTGACACAAATATCCGCGCCTGTGTTTCAGGAGGGGCAAGTTGGCGCCCTTTGTTGTGACCTCAGCAAGGCTTTTGATATAGTCAGCCACTCGCTGATTCTGATCAAGCTTACGCCCTTTGATGTAGACTCATCACTTGCCAATCTCTTGCGCAGATATCTCCTTGATAGATGATGTTATTGTAACGCCAATGACCAAACGTCTCATTTTTAATGGCAACTATAGCGGTGTCGATCAAGAATCAGTAAATGAACCACTCCTTTTCCTTAATATTTATTAGGGTCGTTCTTTCCAAAACTCGGAACTCTTCTTTCTTTCTATATGCCGATAACACCAGGATTTTAAAGCAAACTTACACTGTTGATGATCGTCGCACCCTGCAGCAAGCAATTGTTTTTCCTATTCTGTAGGTTCTATACCGTTGTGTAAGGTCTGTTGAGATCAACGGTCACGGTGCACTTTTTAATACGACCTTACACTTTTCTGCTCACACTAAACGCATCGGAATGTGGGTTCTGCGCTCTCTTGGCTCTGTTTGCGGACTATTGTGGGCGAGGTCCACCACTGGAAAAGCTGGCGCCACCATCGGCGTGACTGGGCATGAGGGATCATGTGGACGCAGTAGCCGCTTCGGCTGCTTCGGAAGCGGCGAAGTGAACTGAAAACTAAAAAGTCCCACCTGCTCTGCGGTTTTGATTAAGTGGTGAGGCTTTCCCGCCTTGGGTGTCTGCTTGAGAACATTTGAAAGCACTATAATAGGCTGCTTGTGGAGGCGTGCAGCATGGTAGGCTACTGCTCGGTGCCGCAGTGCCAGACGTACGCAACGGAGCCTGGTGTCAGCCTTATTCACACGTAGCCGCTGGACAAGAAGCTGCGTGAAGCTAGTCTCGCGAAACTTGGAACCGGCGTATATCCATCAGCTACAACTCTGGTATGCAGCAAGCACAGATGCGAGGAAGAATCCTGCTACAGCGTCGAGACTTCGATGTTTGGCGAGTGACAGAAAACGCGCACTGAGACGCGCGCCCACTCCCGCTGCCCGGCTAATGTCATAACGCTTTATTTGGCCTGTGAACTTGCTGATGCTAGATTCTGGCAAGTTCACGGGAATGGAAAGGGAGCAGTAAGAAGCGCATTAAATAAACGCATGGCATATGGTCCTGTTTGTGTTAGGAATTAATACACTGGATAACGAAAAAGAAGCAGCGGAAAATCGTACGTTGATAAGACCGATAAACACACAGTACGACGCAATTTGAGAAATAATATTGAAACGTCCAAGAATTTAGAAAAAAAAAGATCGAATCGTCGCGACGGCACATCAGTCAACGTAGGCGTCGAAGCCTCTATAAAAAAAAATTATTTTGAACATAGCCTCCACACAACCATGGTTGCTTGTGTACTGTGATATGCTCATATTCTGCGCCCTTAAGCTCACGGCACGGTGCGAAAACCCTCTCGCAGTGAAAGCAAAACATTGTGCGCGGACATGCATGCAAAGGCGCAGTCGGTCGCTGCGAACCCGTGCGATCGTTGATTTGAGGCTTCATCCTGTTATGCTCCATTCGGTTATACAGACAGCCGGCTATAAGAGCGTAATTCACATATTTCGCTCTCAGCGTTTGCCTACCTTTCACGCAAGAAGCTGGTTCGGGAGATTCCGTCGCGGCGACCACGTGCAGTGGTGTTCACTGTACGTGTTCGGTAAAGAGATGGCCTCTGTAAACGATTCTGTGCTTTCAGTTTGGCCAAGAATATTGTTTTGACAATAAAAAACTTCCCTCGTTTTGAGAGTACTTAAAGAAATGTACAGGAGGGCTGCCGCGTTGTGTTTTTAGTAAATGCCGTAAGCCAAGCCTATGCGGAGCGCGCCGCGTGATCATTCATATGCGCTCCCGACAGGTAGCGACTCCGCAAGTCCTCGCCCGCAATAGAGGCAATTCGAATTTCCTGCACCGTTCCGTAAGTCGTACTCAATTATCGGTCTTATTGAACTCGAAGATTTCGTCGGTCGTCTGGAATGGTTATTTCAGATCCAGCAATGACATTATAGATCGGGTTCAGAAAAAGTTTCTAAGCCTATATCATCACCTTTTGCTAACACGGACACTGGACCTTGTTCTAGCACTGTTGGATTATTTTCATTGCCCTTACATCGCTACCAACGTAATCACGCTGACCTTCTGTTTCTTTTCAAACTCCTTCACGGTATCTTCGCCTGTCCCGAACTCCTCACCTGTACCATGTTTCGTTCCATGTGCGAGATCACCAGTAAACATAGACCTTTCCGTTTTTTGTATTTACCTAGCACTTTGTTGTAGGTACTCTTTTTTTCGCATTGTCATTTTTATTCAGTTTCCCTCGTTTATAAAATATATTTATACATATTTTTAAATATATATAAACATATCTTTCTTCTTTTTGGTTTTTGTGTATGCCTGCGCCAGATAAATCACGTTAAATAAACAAGATTTATTATTATTATTATTATTATTATTATTATTATTATTATTATTATTATTATTATTATTATTATTATTATCATCATCATTATTATTATTGTACATCCTGCGGCCAAGGAAGGAGCCGCAGCAGGAGTGGAATAATGCAAGATAGAAAACAATGTACTAAGAGACATTCAAATGCAACATGAAAGGGTGCGTACCATTAAGATACAATTGATTTTAGAAACTCATCAAGTGGCATTTCACGAACACAGCCAGGCAGCAAATTCCAGGGGACTGTACTCTACAAGAAAAAAAAAACAGAACTTAATATGTATGCACGAAGATAAAATGCTTAAATGTTCATGTAGTGGTGCTGTCTCGTTATTGAAGCTTTTCGAAATTTTAACTAGCGTTATATAGATCTAAAGGTTGGTTTCTTTAGGAGCAGTGCGTAGCGTACACGCTGAAGAGAAAAGGACTTATAAGCATCTGTACTAAAATTGACGTTCACTTGCCCCTTCCTAGAGCAGTTACAGTAGTTTTGAAAGATTTGTTAAGCATGACATGATCGGCAGGAGATTGAATAACATGATAAATTACACATTACATCTATCTATCTATCTATCTATCTATCTATCTATCTATCTATCTATCTATCTATCTATCTATCTATCTATCTATCTATCTATCTATCTATCTATCTATCTATCTATCTATCTATCTATCTATCTATCTATCTATCTATCTATCTATCTATCTATCTATCTATCTATCTATCTATCTATCTATCTATCTATCTATCTATCTATCTATCTATCTATCTATCTATCTATCTATCTATCTATCTATCTATCTATCTATCTATCTATCTATCTATCTATCTATCTATCTATCTATCTATCTATCTATCTATCTATCTATCTATCTATCTATCTATCTATCTATCTATCTATCTATCTATCTATCTATCTATCTATCTATCTATCTATCTATCTATCTATCTATCTATCTATCTATCTATCTATCTATCTATCTATCTATCTATCTATCTATCTATCTATCTATCTATCTATCTATCTATCTATCTATCTATCTATCTATCTATCTATCTATCTATCTATCTATCTATCTATCTATCTATCTATCTATCTATCTATCTATCTATCTATCTATCTATCTATCTATCTATCTATCTATCTATCTATCTATCTATCTATCTATCTATCTATACCGCCGCCCACGTCTTGGTGCTCTCATTCCGTTAAAATGGTATGTACCAAAATTGGTATAGTATGGCAAGAATGTATGACGAACATACATGATCGTTCATGAGATGAATGCTATGACATGCGCGTCATGTTCGTCATGAAACAGCCGCCTAGGTCTTGGTGCTCTCATGGTCCTTTCGTTAAATTGGTACGTACCATAATTGGCGTAGTATGACAAGAGTGTATGACGAACACAAATGGTACGTCATGACATGAATATCATGATATGCGTGTCATGAGTCACACGTTTCCCACCTGCCCTGCTGCTGCCATTGTAAACGGAACCTGGGGCCAGTCAAGCTGCTTTCTCTCCAGCTTTTTTTTCCTTTGCTTTTCCGCCACAACCATGTACCTCCTTGCTTGTGGAAACAAATAAATAAACATAAAAATAAACAAGAATGTAGGTCATGAAACAGCCGCCTACATCTTGCTATGTCCCATTATTCGCACAGCATGATAAGAGTGTATGAAGAACATAAATGATCGGTCATGGCATGAATATGATGACGTGTGTGTCATGTGAGCCATGACACAGCCGCCTACGTCTTGTTTTTCTCATGGTCATTTTGCTAACTTGGTATGTACCAAAACTGGCATAGTAGGACAAGAGCGTATGATGAACGTCAACGATAGGTCACGACATGAATGTCATGATATGCGTGTTATGTTGATGATGAAACAAACGCCTACGTCTTGCTATGTACAAAAATTATTATTATTCTAATTAAATTATTTTTTATGAACTTGACTGTGGTATTTACTGAACACAGTGAGCCTGATATACTTGATTTTTGCCTTGTATTTTCCTAAATATTGCAGTACTTGCGTATGTTTTCATATCTTTTCTTCTTTTTCTTCCGTATGATGGATGCGATTGATAGGAAATGCTTTCTCATAGCAAGCAAGCAACTTTCCTGGAACAATTGATATGCTTGAATAGCATCAGGTTCCTCAGGAGGTCAGTGTGATACTACATCACCATACATTGCTTTAAAGGAATGCAAAGACGGTGGGATACTGGCCAAACAAGATATTTCTTTGCCGAAATCCACACCGAAATTTGTATATTAGCTGCCTTTGAAAAGCGACGCATTAATGAATGCTAATTATTGAACACAACATATCTACCACGTGCTTCTGATCAGCACCATGGAGCCTTTTTACGAGAACCGTGTATCTCTCACGGTAATCTCATTCACATTGACCTTTCTCTCTCGCACGGATCAAATAAGTGATGATCCAAGTTGCTCAAAAACGCCCCGTAGATCCAATGAGCGCTATTCGAATGACCGCCACAATGTGTAAATAAAATACAAATTCTAAATACGATTATGAGGCACGCCGTAGCGGTGATTAGGGGGGCGCGGGTGTAAAATAATTTTAGCCACGTGTGGTTCTTCACCGTGCACCTGAATGTAAGTAAACAGGCGTGTTTGCATCCTCTCCTCGTCAAAATGTGACCGCCACGACCTGGATCGAGCCCGCGACCTCGAGCTCAGCAGCGCAACACCACACCACTGAGCTATCCAGGCGGGCACACCCGAAAACTGAAATACGTGTTCTGCAGAAGCCACTAAGGTGGAGGGAGGTTTAGCAAGGGGAAAATTCTCACCTATGCAACCGTAGCATGAAGCAACGAGAGAAACCTCATACGGATTTCTCAGAAAGAAAGCTTCGTAGTTCAAGAAGAAGTTTATTTTAGTGCAGGATGTGGACCCAGGACCACCGCTTTTCTGGGGTGGTCACCCCACCATCGGCGCTAACTTAACAGTTCATAGTGAGAGGTCGAAATAATCGATAAATAGGTGCACAGCACAGCACCATCCCCGAAAAGACGTTGGTCGTGGCTTGAAATCCCGGACAAGGACAGGGCTTTCTTCAACTGTGAAGCCCTCAATCTGCGAAACTCGCATGGATTAGTTTTGTAGCTTCGCGCGACAAACCATATCAGCGATGCAGAGCCTCTATGATGCGAGGCAAGCCGCCTCCCTGAATGTTCGATTGGTACGGCTTGAGTCTCGGAGGATCAATCCTGGAGAAGTTAGTTGATTTTTGCGCGGATAGGTGCCACTAGTAGCGCAAAAAAGCACGCTCATAGGAGGCATTCATGCAATTCTTCGATCGTCGGGTTCCGGCTCTTCGCAACAGATGGCGCTAGTCATTACTGGCTCCGCTAGTTCTACCTGCAGGGCCGGCAGCCTTCCAAGGAGAATGCTGACTGGAGATGGCCAACACACGACTCCTTTCTGAAGTGAAAGTGGATGAGTGCGAAATAATTTGTTGGTTAAAAAAGCGCGCAAACCTATTCGCGTTCTTGTTTGACTCCCCTTAGGGACGAATCATTATGGACTGCCCACAATTTAGTCAAATTTAGGCAATATTATTGCTAGCGGCTCGACACTAAATGCAAGAATGGTGGTAGGGTATTGCTTCATCTATTTTGAAGTGAGTCATCATAATTACCATAAAATAATGAAGTATGCACTCCTTGTGCAATCAGTCTGTTGCGTTTTATGCATAAAAGAGTGTCGAATCATCAGCTGGAAGTGCAAGCCCCGCTATTGCCTATAAGCCCTGCGTGCAGGAAGAATTATTCTTTCGCCATTAATTCCATAATGCGGCACGTCGAGATGTCCCGGCAAACATCGTGCTGCCTTCTCTAGCAGTGCACATTACAGTGAAGTGAAACGCAGACACATTGAATATATATGTACAGGTGCTCAATTCTCCCGGAGCGATAGATAGCAGGAGCATCGCTCGCACGCTTTTTTTTTTGCTTCCTTTATCGTGCGGAAGAAACAAAATACTGTTAACTGATCGCTGAAATCAGTCGTGAGCACACCAGCACTGACGTTAGCTTTATGGTGGCTAGTTATACACAAACCTAGTAGGGTTTCCCCTCCTTCCGTTATCCTATTAGATAGCCTACTACGTTTGTGCACGAAAATGGTTCATATACAGTTAAAAATTTCCTGCATTGTGGGCTATAACAGATATTATTGAAATTACCGACAAGGACAGTAGGTTCAATTATTAAGGACTCATATCCGAAAACAGAAGTTTAGCCTGTGATGGGGAGCGATAAAGTGTGGCAATCAGGGATGACTCACATTTGACAGCGATCGATCCATGATGCGCACAAAAACAAGAAAATTCAGTAACCACCTCGTACAACACGTCATTTTTGAAGTGTAACGAAACTCCATTTGCGATTCAATCTTTAAAAACCTTCGGGTTTATATGCCTCAAAAAGCACATCGCGCGCGCTTGTATACCAAGTTTCAGGGAAAGACAACAAATCAAACCTATGATCCAAAGTTTCAAACAGTGCTTCGGCTTCAAAGTGGTTGTTTCTCAGACTGCGCATGCTTGTATGGATGGTTGACATTCTGTCCCCTTTCTTGAAGATACACAGAGCCACTGCAATTAGAACTAGCCATGCATTCGCACTTATTATTAAGCGCAGATCGATTCCTTCTGTAGCACCACCGGTTTCTTCTTAGTTCGTGTATGAAACGGAGGCCATCCTCAAAAATAACACTTGGGCAGCGCAACGCTCTAAAAGAGAGGTCGTGAGACACAGCAGCTTGCAGTGCATGACTGTTTCTGTTGTACTCAGAATGAAATACAGCCGCATCATTTTGCATAAAACAGATAAACAATCACCCACCGTGATTGCTTAGGGGCTATGGTGTTGGGCTGCTAAGCACGAGGTCGGCGGATCGAATCCCGGCCACGGCTGCCGCATTTCGATGGGAGAAAAATGCGAGAACACCCGTGTACATAGTTTTAGGTGTGCGTTTAAGAACCCCAGGTGGTCTAAGTTTCTATAGACCCCCACTACGGCGTGCCTTATAAATATCGTGGTTTCGGGCAAATGAAATCGCATAATATAATTGGATTTAGATAAAGAATCACACGAGCTAATTCTGGGGAATCTTTAGTGAAATCGCACGTTATAGAGCTTTTCCTTTCTTTTTATATTCCCAGGCGAGTACCGTTAAGTTTCCCTCGCAAGAACTGTTATTTTTTACGCGAGCTGTTGGTTATAATATTTTCTCAAATAAACTGATATCGACAAAGCTTTTTGTCGATGACGTTAGCGTTCTAACCAACAAATTTGGGTGCTCCTACACTCCTGACTGTCCTCCTCTTTCTTCTATGTGTGGCTCTTGTGAATAGGTCATTTACACACTCACATAGCTGAAAACCCTTAGTGCGGTACACAATTATGTAATTATTATGGGCATGCGCATCATTGATTATTATCGCCGAACTGATTGAAAACGAATAAAATATTGAATTGCCGGCAGAAATGAACGAGTGTGCGCGTGTATGTGTGTTTGTGTGCGAGTGTCAGCATTTCTTTAGCAAGATCTGCGTTTCATACTGCCGAGAACGAAATCATACTAGGTATATACCACCTTTTAAAAGAGAGAAAACATCATCGGGAACGAATTAATTTATTGCATGTGTCAGTGGTCATTTAATGTCTAAGCGAGAAAAAAGTGTTTGCGTAATACATGCCGATGTTTCCGTATTCATCGTGTAGGTTTTACAATGTGAAAACTTCTACATCATCTCTACGCAGCATGAGACACATAATTAGTTTGTCACCTTTACTTCTTTTTTTACCGTTTGCAGCACCGGCTGTTCAGAGCTCACCAACACTTTCCCGCGTCCTCCGCCTGGTTCCCTAGGTTGAATTCAACGTTCTGTGAGGGCCTAGTTCCAAAATACCACGTTATATTTCGCGGCGTCACAGGTAGCTTTTAACGAATGAAATAATCTGAATTATAAGTCGACCTCTTAGGCACTAATGAACCCATTACAATCGTGTGTCAAAAGTTTGAAACCCACACCCTAATCGAGTTTCCAGGGGTCTGGAAGAGCTTGCGGGCACCGCGACAGCTGGACTTCGCGAGGAATTCTCGCAGGCAGGCGAATCGAGGCGAAGCTCCGTGTAGAGATTAGACTAGGGGCCAGACAATGAAATCTTCCTTACCTCAGTAAGGAAGCCTTCATTGCAGTGAGGCTACCTTATGTCACTCTGAAAGGTTCCTTACTGAGGCGCCCTCGGTGAAGTCTTCCTTGGTGCTTCCTTGGTACTTCCTCAGCATAAGAAGCCAAACAATGAAATCTTCCTTACCTCACTAAGGAAGCCTTCATTGGGGTGAGGCTACCTTATGTCACTCTGAAAGCTTCCTTACTGAGGGGCCCTCGGTGAAGGCTTCCTTGGTGCTTCCTCAGCATAAGGTAGCTCCAAAGCTACCTTCATGCGTCCTTACGCCGCTCCTAGCCCTGAACGAGCGCTTCACCTCACTGCTTAACCACGTGGCATTCGCTTGCGCATGCGCACTGTCGCCCACCTGCGGAGAAGAGCGAGCACGGTACGTCTTGCCAGGCATGTTCGTTTCAGTCACGCGTGCGGCATGCAAGCATTGCTAGGCGTTGCTAGGCGTTGCAAGACGCCGGCGTGCCAGCGTTGCTGGAGCACATCAAGTTTTGCACTGTAATGCGCAACTTTTTTTTAACTTTAGTAAACGAAACTAGAAGAAAGCGTCCACGCTTCTCTATATTAGCTATTCAATTTAAAGATTGTGCGACGATACAACATTTTTTAATAGAATAATGGTGTTCGCGGAAAGATTTGAAGAGATAATCTCGAACCCAGGCACGCGGCAACCGCTCCTTAGGTGAGGACGGGTGAAGGGAGCTTTCAGAGTACGCTTGCTTCCTCCATCGGTCCTTCGCTGTAAGGAGGCCTCACGTAAGGTTAGGAAGCGCTCGAAGGAAAGGAACTAGGGGTGTGCGAATATTCGGAATTTCGAATACGAATCGAATATTTTCCATATTCGAAGCGTATTCGATTCGAGAAATGCATGTTCGGAAATTCACGAATATCCGAGGACGGCCGAATAACGGTGGAAACGGCGAATATTCGGATAGACTGCGAATAATTGAGCAATTAACCAATTGTATGCTTGCTCCGCATTCTCCTAAGAACATGTTTATTAACTGAGAACTTCGCATGATCCGCTCATTATCTGTATGCTCTGTTTCAGTCTATCTGCTTCAGGCATTTGAGACATGATCAGTTTCGGTTTCTTTTTCACCAAGCTTTATAATTCCAATTATTTTGGAATGCCCCATTGCCTTGAAGGTTGCAAAGGCAACTCAGGGTTTGCTAACATTGATTCAATATGTATCAAGGCTCTTTGTGCGGAGTGGAAATTTGATGAAGTGGCCAGCCTAGGCATGTTTCTTGATCCGCGCTTTATGGCCACAGTTCATCAGGCATCTGGTCAGATGATCTGGCTGAAAAACCTTGTGACAAGGGAGCTCCAGGAAGCCGTCGTGGAACACCATGGGGACACCGCCGTGCCAGCGTCGACTTCCTGTCCACTGGTGGCATCGAGTGTATGGAATGCTTTTGACGATCTAGTGATGAACAAAGAGAAGACACATTTGGCATCTGCCCCTGAGAGGGAAGTTACAGACTACGCGCAAAAGCCTCTTCTGGAAAGGGGCATGAATCCTTGTGAGTGGTGGCAGTCCATTGGCCGCTTCAGGTACCCGCTTTTAAGTGCACTCGCCCGGAAGTACTTGGCGATCCCTGCCACTTCAGTTCCTAGTGAAAGAGTCTTTTCTACCGGTAGAAATGTGACAGTGCATAGAGAGCGTTTACTTTCTGGCCATATTGAGCAGTTAATTTTCCTTCACGACAATCTGTAACAAGCGTTTTACCTGACTGAGGGCATTACCTGAGTCCGTTATCTATAATTGAGTACCTCTTTAATTTGAAGCAACCTTGTAAAATGCAATGTTATTTTTAAAAGGGTAATAAAGCTATTGTTACCTCTCTTGCAATTTTTTAATACTACACATGTATTTGATATTCGATTCGATATTCGAAGAGAGTTCTTCGTCTTATTCGTATTCGATTCGTAATCAAAAATTTCAATATTCGCACACCCCTAAAAGGAACGTTTTATTGTTTGGGCCAAGCTACCTTCATGCGTCCTTACGCCGCTCCTGGCCCTGAACGAGCACTTCGCCTCACTGCTTAACCACGTGACGTTTGCTTGCGCGTGCGTGCTGTCGCCCACCTTCGGAGAAGCGCGAGCACGGTACGTTTTGCCAGGCACGTTCGTTTCAGTCACGCGTGCGGCATGGAAGCGTTGCTAGGCGTTGCACGACGCCGGCGTGCCAGCGTTGCTGGAACACATCAAGTTTCGTACTGTAATGCACTGCTTCTTTAGATTTAGTAAACAAAACTAAAAAATAGCGTCCACGCTTCTCTATATTAGCTCATCAACTTAGAGATTGTGCGACGATAAAACCTTTTTTATTGAATAGGGGTGTTCTGGTGTTAGCCTTAAGCTTTTAAGAGATAATCTCGAGCCCAGGCATGGCGGCAACCGCTCCTGACGTGAGGACGGGTGAAGGGAGCTTTCAGAGTATGCTTGCTTCCTCCATCGGTCCTTCGCTGTAAGGAGGCCTCACGTAAGGTTAGGAAGCGCTCGAAGGAAAGGAACGTTTCATTGTTTGGGCCTAGGCCTACATGTACCAATCTTGAAGAGTTCCTGGTGGTGTTACGTGGCTCGAATACATTTTCCAAGTAAAGCAGAAGCATTAAAATACAAGCAAATAGAGAGTTACACTCAACCGGAATTTCCGTGTTTCCAATATCCCCTCTGCTTTTGGCAATAGCCACGTGACCAATATTAACAGGGTAGGATGGCTAGCTGTACATAGCCGTACTATGGTTGGCAAATCCTACTTACCTTTTTTTTATGATGCCGTTACTATGGCAGCACCATTTCTCGCGTACACTCGTTGTACTCGCGTGCACTTTTAGACAATGAACCGTCACGTTTAAGGCTTTGCATACCGGGAATTCTAAGTTGTACATATTTTACAGTCTTCAACAGAGAGCCTTTGAGATCTATATCAGCGGTGAGAGAGTTTGCGAGATCGCTGAATGGAGACACGAGCGAGAAGAAATGATAAATACTGCTGAAGTAGTAGAAATAGTAGAAGTAAGATAAATGACGCAAGTCGTGCGCAAACGTTACTACAACGAATGTTAGTTTCACAACTGCGTTTGAAAAGTGGATAGAAAGGCTGTCGCATACAATCGCCGCAAGCGCGAACGTCTCCCACGCTCATTGTCTTCCCAAGCACTGGCCGCTTCACGCGAAAAGAGAGAGAGAGAGAGAAAGGCAAAGGAAAGACAGGGAGGTTAACCAGAGATTATCTCCGGTTGGCTACCCTGTTCTGGGGGAAGGGAAAGGGGATGCAATAGGTGAGAAAGAAAGGAGGATAAAAAAAAGGAAAAAAAAACCTAAGCACACACACGCACGTACACACGAACTATTTCTGTGGGCACTGTCACGCAACCCGCAAAGGCATTCCTAGTCTTACGCAGTGTCACCGTACAGTCCTGCGCCACACAGTGTACTGTCACAATTTGTCAGAAAGTCCCGTGTCCTTCAAGTATCGCAGCAGCGCCTTCATAGCGGATCGCGCTGATGTTCGCGTAGGCCAGGTTCCAAGGATCTTGTCTTCTGTCATTGGGCGCTTGTCCAGTTTGTCTAAGGTGGCGGAGAGCACAGTTCTTTGTGGGTTAAAACGAGAGCACTGACAAAGAAGATGCTCGATCGTTTCGTTGCACCCGCAGAAGTCACACAGTGGGCTGTTGGCCATTCCGATAAGGAAAGAGTAGGCATTACGCGAAGGTTGAAAATAACTATATACAACTAAAAGGCAAAAAAAAGACAGCATTTTGTCGCACGGGTATATGCATTTTTAAATGACCAGGAATGTTACTGCTCTCACTGCGGATTGTCGGATTGTTTTCATTAAGGTATAAACAAACAAGAGGTTTCTCGCAAGTTTCAGTTCTGTCACTATTGTTGTCTAATGTTTTACTTACTTCTGTCCTTTCTGAACAGGACGTGGTTTTGTACGTGTACGCCGACGACATCTGATTTTTCGCAGCATAGGTAGAAATACATGCACTATACGAAACTGTATCTTATATGAGTAGCTTGGAAATGTGGCTTGATGGCGTTTAATGTCAGAGCAAAGCGCGATCTAAGTTTTCTGCAAAATCGTTCGTGTGCACATTGCGCTGCCCGACTTACAAAAGATTATACCACCAATGGAATCCCCCCGGATATTTTAGAGTTATATACAAGGAAAAGCTTAGCCTTAACGTCCGCAGACAGAGTACGTTCCATTTAATAGAGCAAGCGCAGTATGAACGTTGCAACAGTATCTCCGGAGTGCGCAGGAATGACCTCGTTATAACTTATTTTATATATGTTCATCCAGTATAAGGCACTATATAAGCCACTGAGGGTGTTCCTTGTTCTCTGATGGCCCTGATTACAAAAATTTGACTCCATGTGCTTCTAGAACAAGAGTCACACATTTATGCCTCAGTCTCACTCAATTTGTCGAGACCAACATCATGTATCACGAAAGACGGGCACATTTTCTTCTCATTCGGTCCCGTATCCTATCAGTACAAACTTTTCTAAAAATCTATTCATATCAACAAAGGTGGGTATTCACAGATTGCATTGCATGATATGCATAGATGGTGTGCAACATGTTTTCATTATGGAGTCGGCCTCAGTTTTTACCAGTCAATAGTTGCTTTTACGCTGCCCTCGAGTTGTTTTTGTGCAAACATTCCTAGGCCCATTACAAATTCACTTCCGTGATATTTCACAGAGGTCGTCTTAGTAGGTAGTCCTGTTCCAGTCGGTTGAACTGAATATCATCTTTCGAAATGTTACTAAATATTGAAATATATAAACGTCTTGAGTGAAAAGTATAGAGTCCGTAGTTTATGATTTGTCCTTCCACCTCATGGCATTTTGTTCTTTCAGCAATAATTGAAGGAAAAAATATTATTCGACATGATAATGCTACGAGCCAAGTCCGGCCGCGCTCTGGTTTTCACCGCGTACAGGGCCTGAGCGCTAAAACTCGGCGGCCCGTTCATCGCTTTAGAAAACTTCATCTTTGTCGCCACCCATAATTTAACTAATTGTCTCTTCTTCGATACCCACACCTACTTTGTCAAACGCCTTAGAAGCGTTCTATTCTTTCGTCCCAACGTGCTTGCTGTAGATACGGGGCCACATAGGGTTAATATGATAAATGGATCGGCTGATTAACTCGCAGTTGCATTCCACCGTTGTCCTGTTATCCCTATTTTACCAATGTCTACATTGGTCACAGCGGAGCGGCTCATACAATGTGCTGCTGCTAATAGCTTTCCGAAATCCTTTTTACCCGCCTCTGCGTTTCCACATCTACATTTTCCTTATAACGATGGCTAATGCTTGACTACATAGTCATAGGTATCGTCTACGATACTAGGCCGCCAAGTCACTTTAAGTATCTCTCAATTATTAACTTCACAGATATGGTCTGGGCAACCTCCGCAGTTTCGCGGAGAGAAAGGGGAGGGTTCTTTGTGTATATAGCACACAAAATTTTGTGCGACAAAGTAGTGCTTGGGAGCGCACCTCTCCCCATTCTTTCCCCTACAAGCTTAGTACACCGCCATGTCATCGTGACATTGCTGTGTCGACGTCCTACACAGTGCATCCGCCTGATTTGGAGTTAGCATTTCGGCAAAGATTGTGAATAATGTAGGGCCTAAACAAGAACATTGCATCAGATGATACAAAGCATATGATGAAAATAATACAATTATTCATATTGCATTTAGTTCTATATAATTTAATTATTCCATTAACAAAAAGTTCTTTTAAAATATATTCCAACATTAACTAAGACGAGTTCGAACAGCTGAGCTGAGAAAAAAGAAAGGGGGGGGGGCAATACTGTTCTGATAATGGGACATGTTCATTAGATTTGGACAACGTTTATTGGCATTACTAATAATAGCATATATTTATTACGGGCGCTTTGGAAACCTCAGACTTAGAAAGTCCGTGTTTTCAAGCGGTGTGTATTTCGTGGCGAAGTTCTGCAATCTAGCTTTCAAATTTAATTCCGGGGTTTTACGTCCCTAAACAGCAGAATGTGTCTACGAGCGCCACCAAAGCGGAGAGAACCCGGATAATTTTTTAACAAGTTGCGGTTCTTTAACACGCAGCTATATCTTAACGCACGAATATCTCTTTTTAAAGTTGCTTTCCGCTCCTCGTCGAAATGCGGCTGTCGCGGCCTGGGATCTCACCCTTGACCCTGTGCGCAGCAGAATACTGTATCCACTGAGTCACCGCGGCGGGTAAAAGCTACGTTGGAACATAGCCTCGGTTACCGCTCACAGACAAGAATAAACGAAGACCAACACACGAAACGCTGAGAGAAGATGTAGCCATGCTCATGTGCATGCAAGAAAAAGCCGAGAAGGTTCGGCAGAAGAATGTTATAGTCTGCAAATGGGCACAGTGCACACTCACAGTTCTCAAATTTTGACTTGTTCCTTGGACTTACCAGTATACCAAAGACGTACCTGGAATGGAGTATCACGTTCTTGACGTGGTGGGATCGTCGTCCGTCCAAGTTTGAGCGGTGGCACGGTAACTGCTTAGTGTCTTGACTTGCCAGAGCAATGTTTCAATGTGACTCCGTTAGAGAAGTGCAACCAAACTTCCCAAGAGATTAGCGTAGGTGCGCGTAAATTCTTATCTCTCCAAGGGCTTATATGTGGTTAAAGGACTGGGTGGAACAAGCTGCGCTGCATAATATTTACGAGCAAGCTCGTGTTCCTAAACAATTTGCATCCACAGCGTCAGCAAGTGGAGAAAAGACCAGAATTTGTTTCTTCCAATTCAGCCGGCACTGAAACAGAGAATACTAGTTTGTATTTTGTCACGCGACCATCACAATGCACGTGTGAATTCCAACACGAGTTGCGAAACATCGAGAAAAGGTAACGTTTTCTCGAGGTCTGTAAACTTCTGCGAACGGGTGTATGGTTTACCCTTCCATAGACATTTGCCACCCCATAGTCATTAGACGGTGTCCTTGAGGCTTAAGAACAGCACGTATCGCTTAAAATGCAAGCGTATGAGGTTTAAAATGCACTAAGAAAGCCTAGATAAGGGCCGGGCCCGCCATCGTTAACTGGCAGGGCACGTCATACAGCCGGTCTGTTCACCTCATAGTGATTTGACTATGTTCTTACTCATTTTAGAGCTAAAAGAATTTTACGCCTGTATTTGTGGTGTTTGTGAAATGTCTAAAGCATCCATCGAAATGAAGGGACAGCTGTTGTTAACGTTAAGTCTCGTGAAAACAGGTGAGAATGTTTATTCATAGGCTTTCAACATTCTAAACGCTTGCGTCTCCTCAGTAACTTAAGGAGAATCACTTGAAGGCACTAACTGGGTTCACATATCCTTCTTGAGAAACGTCATTTAATAGGCAAGCGCCAAAAGTGGTGCAACTGCAGTAACAGCTCAGATAATTCGGGCAATTATCGGCACAGCGTCACTGTGGAGGACAATGCTATTCTGTACTAGATTACGCACACTATAGCGACACCAATTGCAGTCGTAACGAGATTTCAAGCGGAGAGCGGTTGGTGTGGAAATTAAGGGGGCAGGGAACAGAAGTGCGGGGAACGCCGCATTTCAGAGGAGTGGTCTTGGTGAGAGAGAGAGGGAAAAATCGAAAACCTTCCCCAACTAGTCGGTGAACCATTCTTCACACCCGCCTGACAAGACATTGTTTCTTCCTCTGAGACGAGCACCAGAAGTAAAACAGAGGGGGGGAAAAAACCTTCACAGTAAACAGCACATACCAATTTACATTGGGTGTTAGCCGCCCTCTAACTCTCACCCAAAAGAGGTGCTTTCACAACGGGTGGCGGGAGGACGCGTTCAAGTGCCGCCACCTGGCGTTGTGATTAAATATGCAAGAGGGAAAAAAAAGTGACGACGGTGAGCATGCTACAGGGAGGGAAAAGAAAAGGTGGGCGCTAAGCGCTGGTTCTCCGCCAAGGAGCGCTGACGTATGCCGTCTAGCTGAACGCCGGTACGGCCGTGCAAACGACAGGCTGGGCCCGCCAGAGAGAGAGAGAGCCCAGGGCGCTCGCCGTTAGAGAGAGAGGGCGAAAGATCCGAGGGAAATGAACGACATTCTTCTCCCGGTACGACTTGTTTTCCATCTTCCCGTCGCCGCCGAGCTCTCGTCGGGAGGTGATCGAGGCAGAGAGGTGAAAGGGGGAGGACCTTCCCCTTTCCTTCGCCTCCCGCGCACCGCCTCGTCGCCCTTTATTTTTGCTCCCTCCTGCCAGCGTTGCGCCGTGATTTTTCGCTGCCGGTTGCCTCGCCACGTTCATTTTTTACCCTCGCCTGTTCTCAATCTGTCACTCCAGGTTCGCTTACTTCTTCGCCTAGTTTCCCTTGTTTTGCAGCACTTATGCCTTGGTACTCTTTGATTTGTTGTTTTCGCCTTTCTTTTCAACGCTGCAGTGCCTTTGCACCAACAAACGCCCCCTTCCTCCTTTCTTTCTCTCTTTCTCTCTCTCTCTCACTCTTTCTCCCTCACCTTTTTTCTCCTTTCCCGTTATTCCCGCTTCAGTCTACGTTTCCTGCGCAACCGTGCCAAAGCTTCAGACTTTGGATTTTTCTTTTCCATTGTCAGGCGCTTTTCCGCCGCATCAGATATATTTTTTTATTTTTTACTTTTGCTTTTCCGAAACCCTCTATCGTGCTTCTTCGCTCTAGGCTCTCAGTCTATCTGTCTCCGCGGCTAGCCGTTTCACCATCGCTTCTCTCTCTTCCTTCTTTTTTACTCGTTCTCTCTTTCTTGTCTGATATCTGAACGCACGTTCGTGCCGTTTAGAGCGATGGCGGCCGCTGTCATTTGCAGCCCGTTTGATTAATTTCCTCGCCCCTAGCGAGGAGCCCCGCGGGCCAAACCCCAAACCTCAGTGCCCAATTGGCCAACGTTGCTGACAGCTTTCGCGCCTGGATAAGAGAGACGAGGGAAGGCGAGGTAGAGAAAAAAAAAACGTAAACGGTGTTTCTTTTTTTTTTTTCGTGGCTGCACACAGAGACAACGCTGGGATTTCAGATTTCAGGAACTTCAGTTCTTTTATTTTTATCAGAGGATCTGTCTAAGGATACATTGACGGCTGTTTGAAGCGCCTGCTGGGCTTTAAAACTTCTACGTAGTTTTGAGACGTACACATCCCAGATTAAAATTGCTGTTGGGTTCAAAAGGCTGTTAAGAAGCATTTCACATGATCTGTTAACACGCCTGCGCATGACTTCCATAAAGTTAATTGCGACATAATGGCCACCTTGCAATACCCAAGTTCCTGAAGGAAGAAAAAAGGTAGAAAAAATATGTCCAAGAAGTTCTGGCACTCTATTTACAGAAATGAAGACGTACACCGCGGTGTTTCTTTAAGTTCATCTCACAAGCGCTAAGTATTTCAACATCACTGAACTCGGTGAGCACAACGTTGAAAACATGGAATGATTATTAATTATGTATCAGTATTTAACAGGAGCAAACATTCACGAACGTGCCTTGACGTCAGTTTTCATTTATTTATTTTTGCTAACCACTCAATCAAGACAAGAAATGGCGACGTGATACCAGACTTACAAATGGACCCTAATGCCTTTTGAAGTAGTTACAAGTAGCCGGTGCCATAAATTCAGAAATTACGCATAACCGCTGACGCTGGTCGACATAGAGAATTTGTGATTTTTTTTTTGCATAAAAACGTGGCTTCTTCTGTAACCCACTCCGTCGGAAAGCCGCCACAGCAGCCGAAAAAGAATCCTGTGATGTGTCTTGAAGACAGCATGCCATGTATTCTTACATGTCAAAGTCATGCACTGTAGTCCTTCTGGTTGAGTGTTACTTGTATTCCAGGGGCGGACCGTGAAGGGTGGGCAGCTAGAATACATGGCGCATAGTAATTATTGTTAGTGATCTTGAATGTCACTTCTTCATTAAGGTATATGATTTTAGGGTATAATAACTATTCTTGCATAATTACGGTTTACTGCTTGTGTCTTTCCCTTTCCTCTTCTATAAGCGTATCGGCGCTGCTTTGTCTTTCAAGTGGCAGCTTCTTTTACCTAATTACCTCGACTTTGGAGCACATGTTCCTCATCGGTTCTTATAGCGGAGTGTGCACGGAGGGGTCATCGGCTTGGAAGTGCGCATCATCGGGAGAACATTGACCTTTGTATTATGACCACTCAATGTTCGGAGACGCAAACTGCAGGATTTGCAAAAGAATGCAAAAAGGCATACTAAGAAAAGCAAAAGCAGTACACGAGAACACAAGCAGGGCGAGGCGCCTTTGGTGTGCCCTTTGGGCACCCAACGCTGTTTGGGTATCTAAGGTTCCCTGATCGAGGAAGCAACGAACTGTTTCTCCTGTGGAACGCTGTTCTTTCTGTCTCCTGGGCTTTTGTGGTTTTTATGTATTGCGGGGATCATCGCTTTCCTGCGGGTGACGATGGATCCTGACCTCGTTGTACGTAGTCCCGACATGGCATTGACTTCAACGTGGGCCTCAAGGAAACGGAACAGCCGACATGATGACACCGCCAGTGACAGCACTGAACTGTATACGATGAGTAGCGATGGCAGCGACGACGACCTTGTCCCTGTGGCGAAGCGCAAGGCGAAGGGGATGATCTTCGGTTAGTCTTCGCCAGGAAGTACGTCAACAGCGAAGGCTTCCTGTGGTCCACCGCGCCACACTGTACTATTTGTCTCCATTGATTCTTCGGACAACCTGAGAAGCATGAATCGGCAAATCATCTCGGCACGACCTGAAGCAGTCGTGCCGAATGAGATAAAATGCATTCCATTTAACCCACATAAAAACGTCCTGGCCCTTAACGTCGAGCACCCGGCTGCTTTACCTACATTGCGAACTGTTACGGAGCTTGGCGACATCAGAGTCCGTGCTTACATCCCGCAGTACAAAGGCCCGACAACGTGCGTCATGTATCATGTCGACATCTTGAGGGGTCTTATGGCCTCACAGGAGTACCGGCCTCCGCGGGTTCGTGCTTAGCGAGCCACAGGGCCGCATCAGCCGTCAGCCTCTAGCGCCGCTGCGCGCGAGCTCAGGCTACAAGGGGCTACCGAGCGACGCACGCAAGAAACACAACATTGCCCTAAGTTGACGGAAACCGTTTATTGTTTCCAACGGCACCCAACACTGCACGAACGCCCGGTCCCGGGACGGCGGGGAACCAAAGGGGTCCCGCACCAAGGGCGAAAAATACAGTTAGGGGCGCCTGTAGCACGTCGCTGCGAGAGCACAGGCTCAAGCTGGGATGCGCAGCTAGGAAAAGTCCAGGCGGCTATGCTACTTGCTCTCGCGATAACCAATGGGCCAAGTCGCGAGAGCTCGGGCAATCTCCTTCGGCTTGGGCCTCCGATGAGTGCGGCTCGGCGTGGTACGACCTCGCGCGAGCACTCGGCACCCTTTCTTCGGCTTAGCGTCGGAATAGGAACAACACCGGGTACGCGCTCCCCACACGGGCAAAGGCGCCTTGCGTGAGCTCAGTCCCAGTCACAAAGGTGTCGGCGGACGAGAGGAAGCGTGTACGTACCCGGCGCAGTCCCAAGGAGCAAGAGGAGGCGGTACTGTCACGGCAGTAGCCACCAGGGGCCGCTTCGTGACGTCACTAGCTCCGCCCTCACCGCGAACTAGCGCGAGTGAAGCGCCACCGCCAAAAATGGTTCGGAGCGAGGACGGCATGGCTACGGATTGCAGACATGTGTGAAATGCGTCCGCGCAATAGCGCGTCGAATTCCCCAAATCCCCACATCCTCTATACAAAATGCTGACCTTCCTATCCTAGCCAAACCATCTACTGACGGTATGGACATACTCCAAGTTTGCCGAACAGGCAACTCCCGTTGTGTGATCTTCAAGGGCGACTCTCTTCCATCACATGTGAAGGCATGTCTTTTTCGTCATGTCGTTCTAGCCTATATTCCGAGGACCCTTCAATGCCACAAATGTCTGAGAATGGGCCCCGTAAGTGGCGTGCGTAACAACAAGCCAGCTTGCCCGCGCTGCACCAAACCCTACACAGCAGTCTTGCAAGGCGACTACATTGAAATGCAGGAACTGCAATAGAAATCATGATGCCTCATGAAACAATTGTCCACTAAACAAGAAGGAGAAAAGAATTTTGAGACAAAAGAGGGCTCGTCACGGAAGGAAGCGATAACGACTGTTAAAAGACACCGTCCCCTTCAACGGCGTGCTCTAAAGAAAAAAAAAGTGTTGTTTTCCCTACAGACCGTTCCTTTGCGCCGCCCCCGCCACCACTGCGAAGCACCCTTCAGCTTCATGGTCAGAATACCGAGTCTCAAAAAAAAAAAAGAATGCGACGCTGATTGGCCTGCACTACTGCAGACACACTTCTCCGCCTAGCGACAGAATCGACTACCGCCAAGCGCTACTTCGACAACAGGTAATCAAGCTGCGCATGATTTCCAGGTCGTCACTATGCTGAGGTTGCTGGTGAGTGTTATCCCAGTACCCCTCAATATTATGCAAATGCCATCCGCTAAATGCGCACTGCAAGTCCTCGATTCCCTTGGACCAGTATTTGCGGGTCTACAGAAACAAAGTAGCTTGACATCCACAACCACTGCGGCCATTCCGGGAACAAGTCAAGAGCGCTTCCGTACTTCGATGGAACGCCATAGGTCTGCAGTCATGGATGTAAGAATTTCGGCACTTTGTTTTTGAGAACAACTTCCCCATTGTTATACTTTGTGAGCCTCATCTTTCAAATACAACTCAGTTGAAGGGCCACGAATTATTTGTTCCTTCATCATGCATTGGACGTAGTCAAGTTTTGTATATCCGCAAGAAGCTCACGTATGTTCACTAAATAGTGCAGGCTCACAACAATAACCAATACGTGTGTCTACGCGTTAAAAAGAAGAAAGTTTCATTCACACTCACAGGCGTCTGCATATCCCCACCATGTCGACTTCATCGACAGAGACTAAATGACATACTGACAAAAACTCCAGGTGCTTCGATGAGCATGGGTGACTCTAGTGCCCATCATCCACTCTGGGGAGCCTCATGACAAATCAACGAGGCAGGAGTCTTGTTGATGTCGCTGCGGAGTGAGGGCTGAGAGTTTCGAACGATGGCAGGCCGACTTATGTCCGAGGAGTGACTTACAGGAGCTGCTCGGACTTTAGATTAGTGTCGCATAGTTCCAGGATTCAACGGTTCACAGACATTGAAACTCATGGCAGCGACCATATTCCTACCTGCATAACTATCAGAGGCATTGACAGTTCCCTTTACACTGTTCTCTCAAGACAGATAGAATGGCAAGCCTACCGAATTTCGATTGAGGCAAAGTGCATAAATGACCATCCCGAGCCTCTCGAAGACATGATCATACAAGCACTGCAGGCTTCTACGCGGACGTTTACAACATCTACAAGACGCACAGATTTCGACCAAGAATTGAAGAGGCTTCGGGCGGTTCGCCGGCGGGCCGAGAGACGATTTAGGCGTACTGATTCTATTTATGACCTGAGGGAAGCCCGACGCATTCTGAGGAAAGTTCAGCGTCAGATGAACAAACTCCAGGACCAACGATGAAAGAGCTTCTGCGAATCGCTGGATACTTGCAAGCCGTTATTCCCCGTGTGGAGAACTCTTCAGGGTCTCCGCTCACCTCCACAACAACATTGTATATTCACAACGCTGGCTCCACATCAAAGTCGTCCAAAGTCTTGAGTTCGCTGGAGAATTTTGTGCGAAGGTTACTGGTGACTTCGTTCTGCTGGCTGATTTCTCGCTACATGACATTCCCGTCGTGAGAGATTGAAGCATGGAAGTACCTTTCTCTATGGAAGAACTGCAATCGGGCTTGGCTGCCTGCAGGCGATCGTCATCACCCGGTCCCGATAAGATGACTTACGCTGCCTTAAGGCTCCTAGGTGCAACAGCACAACATTGTCTTCTGGGTATATTAAATCAGTCGTGGCGTGACGGCATAGTCTCCGATGGTTGGAACTATGGCCGACTGGTGCCTCTACTGAAGCCTGGGAAGTCTCCACTGGACCTTAGATCGTACCGGCAGATTGCACTTGCGAGTTGCATCAGTAAGATCATGGAGAGGATGTTGCTGACACGCATGGAATGGTACCTCGAACACTATAAAGTTTACCTTGAGGCTATGGCTGGTTTTCGACGTGGACAGTCTTCAATTGATAGCGTCATTGATCTCGTGACTTCCGTGCAGCAACACCAAGCTATAAAGCGCCTCTTTATGGCGCTCTCCTTAGCTGTAAAAGGTGCCTACGAAAACATAACCCATGAGCCCAATATCCAAGCTCTTGAGGCAGCAGAACTTGGAGGCCACATCATTAGGTGGATTAGGAACTATCTCTCACGAAGATACATGTTTATCCTTAGAGGGGATGGCCCGACAAGTACATATATCTCTAGTTGTAGCGTCCCTCAAAGTGGAGTGTTGAGCCCCACTCTTTTCAATCTCGTTCTAGTGTGGCTTGCCAAAACGCTACCACAGACTGCTAATGTCGCGCTCTACGCTGACGATATTTGCAACTGGGCGCCCGGCGTGACAAGGCCACAAGTGCCCGCCAGAATACAGAAAGGGTCCACTCTAACTGCGGCATACCTTCGCCGACAGGGTCTCACGATTTCTACAGAAAATTGTGCTCTAGTAGCATTTACACGAAAAGCGACGTCTTTCTACCCGCTTTGTATCGAGGGCAAGTCCATCGCATACATGAAAGCTCACAGGTTCTTAGGGGTTACTGTGGATCGTGACGGCACCTGGAGTCCGCATGTCTGATACATGAAGAAAAAGCTAATTTGTATTGCGAATATGCTCAAATTCGTAGCTGGAAAATCATGGGGACCGTCGTGCGCTCCATGTTGCAGCTATACACGGCAATTTTTCTCGGATTTTGGCTATACAGTCTTTCTGTTTTTTCCAACATATGCAAGACTAATATTCTTGTACTACAGAGCGCACAAGCTCAAGCACTTCGGACATGTCTTGGCCTCCCGAGATGTTGTTGGACAGCTGAAACGATTGTCATTGCATAAGACCACCCGATCACCCCTCATATCGTCGACCAGACGTTAAGAGCGCACATTCGACACCTCTGTCGGCTACCATCCCACCATTTGGCCGATTTTTCAGTGTGAAGACCACAGGCTACATTCTGTGGTATTAGGATGGAGACACCATGACTCCGTACCATCTGACTTCAAGCCTGCGAAACGCCCAACATCGGCATTGCGGTATCTCTCGCAAATTCAAGTGTGCCACTGAATTCCTCGGATTGCTAAGAAGGCAGACTTGTCACCGCTCGCTTGGAAGCAGTTGTCTCTGCTTCTCCTCAACGAGTCTTCATTTGACCGCATACACATCTACACGGACGGTTCCATCAGTTCAAATAGCTCTGCTGTAGCAGTAGTTGTTCCATCAGACGCCGTCGCTTTGCAATTTTAATATTCGCACAATACAATGTCGACAGCTGCAGAACTTGCGGCTTTTCAAGGTTCACTCAAGTACGTGCTCCAGCAGCCGCCAAATCGTTGGACCATTTTCTGCGGTTCCAGAGCAGCCTTACAAACTCTACAGTTTGCTCTACCTCAGGGGTTACACGAGCAGCTGGTGTACAAAATAAGGCACGCTCATCATCACGCGCTCGAGATAGACCACTACATTTTATTTCACTGGTTTCCAAGCCATTGCGGAATGCTCGGAAACGACAGCGCAGATGAAGCTGCGCGTTGGGCTCACCAAAAACATCACCGGGTTCCTACACCACTTTCAAGAACTGATGCTGCGCGACTTCAGCCGCTTGCTCGTCACATCGCTCTTCTACCATGGATTTCACCGGGTTTCACGGACTCACGCTTGCACTCTCTCGACGCTAACTTGCGACTTCGCCTGCCGCTTGGACTCTTCCATTGCGAAAAAAGTTTAGTGTGTGTGTGAAAACTTTTATTGTACTGAGGTCCGGAGGCTCGACTTCTCAAGCCAAGGCGGGCCGCTCCCACGTTGGCACTGTCAGGCCAAGCCTTTCAGCGACATCATGGGCCCTCTAGACTGCCCTTAGTTGGTCCTGAAACAATGGGCTTTGAATCCTTTTCTCCCACTGTGTCCATTCTTCAACGAGGTTGGGGAGAGTCGCGGGAGACCCCGCCAGCATATGTCTGATTCCAATGATGCCATTACAATCATTGCATTCCATCTTAATCTCCCTCTCTGGATATATTTTATTAATGGTGTATGGTGTGGGATATGTACCCGTTTGCAATAAGTGCAGTGAGATTGCCTGAGCCCTGTTCAGTTTTGAATGTGGCAATGGGAATTGTCTGCGTCCTAAATAGTAATGTTTGGTAACATCATTGTATGTTAATAAATGATCTCTGGATTCCCTCGCTTGATGGTGAACGGCTCGGTTGTGACTGTCACGGTTAGCAAGTCCTCGTGCCAAATCATAAGCAACCTCATTGAGGTTCACCCGAGTCTCGTCCACTTTCCCCATATGCGCAGGAAACCATCGGATTTCAGTTGTCATAATCACAATGTTTTCAAAAAGTTTAGCTGCAACTCCAGCTACGTAGCCTTTATCAAAACACTTTACAGCGGTTTTCGAATCACTGTAAATGAAGGCCCACTTATTACTCCTGATGGCTAGAGCAATTGCCGCTTGTTCCGCCACCGTGGGGTCCCTGGTAAAAATTGTGAGAGCGTCTTGCACCTTCCCTTGATAATTTGATACAATGGCCGTATAGGCTTCTTTACCGTTCACCCAGGCGGCATCAACAATAGCTGCCAGTTGGTTCTGCTGCTCTATTTCCTTCAAAAGTGCTTTAGCTCTTGCCTTTCTCCTTCCGACATTATATTCTGGATGCATGTTTCTGGGGAGAGGGTTGGTTCTGATCTTGCTCCTAACTTCAGTCCTTAATTCTACTTCAGCCTCTATTGGGCTCCTTGATGTATTCAGTTCTGCACCTATTGCCTGTAATATGTTCCTGCCAGCTCGTGACTTTGTCAATCTTTCGTGTTGCGCTAGCTGTTGGGCCTCCGCAATTTCTTGCATTGTATTGTGCACCCCTAGACTCATGAGTTTGTCGGTTGCAGCGTTACTGGGTATACCTAGGGCTACTTTAACGAGCTTCCTGAGCATCACATTAAGTTTGTTAAGTTCTGCCTGCATCCATTTGAATAATCCAGCCACATAAGTGAAGTGACAGAGAGCAAAGGCATGTATTATCCTCAAAGCGCTGTCTTCTCCCAGGCCTCTGTGTCTATTGGTAATTCTCCTTAGTAACCTAATGACCTCATCTGTTTTATTCGAGATATGTTGTATTGTTCTGTAGTTTGTATTGTTTCCGTCTATGTGATACCCAAGAACCTTGATTTTTTCAACTAGCCTGATTGCGGATCCTTCATGAGTATATAAGCACACTCTTGGCTCATCTTCCGGAATGTAACCTCTTGGTTTACGACCTTTTCTGCAATGTTTAATGACTAAGAGTTCTGATTTGGCTGCCGAGCATTTCAACCCCATGGCTTTCAGTGCGTTCTCTACAACGTATAAACATTCCTGTAATCTGTTCTCTGTCTGTCCTATATTGCCCTTGGCACTCCATATGGTTATGTCGTCGGCATATATCACATAACGTATACCCTCAATTTTCTCCAGATTTCTTGCAACCTTGGACATTGCTAAATTGAATAGCATGGGTGAGAGCACAGCCCCTTGTGGAGTGCCCCTATTTCCCAAATTCTTAGCTTCTGATTTAAGCTCACCCAGCATGAGTTGTGCAGTTCTATTTCTAAGAAAGTCCTTAATCATGTTAAAAAGTCTCTTACCCAAACCCATCTCCGAGAGAACGTCAAGTATTGCCTTATGCTTTATACGATCAAAAGCTTTTTCCACATCCAATCCCAAAAGAGCTTTCGTATGCGCTGGGCTAGCCTGTATAAGTTGATGTTTGATCAGCAGCATAGCATCCTGAGTTGACAGCCCTGGACGAAAGCCGATCAAGTTGTATGGGAGGATCTCGTTCTGCTCAACGTATTTCGTGAGTCGATTTAGGATGACATGTTCCACAGCTTTGCCTAGACATGACGTTAAGGAAATAGGACGGAGGTTGTCTAGAGTGAGTTGTTTGCCTGGCTTTGGTATGAGGATAGTATTGGCCACCCTACATTCCTCTGAGTATACCCCTTTTCTCCAACATTCATTGAAGTGTTCAGTTAGATAATAGATTGATGCATCATCTAGATTTCTTAACATCTTGTTAGTTATTCCGTCAGGTCCAGCCGCCGATCTACCATTAAGACTGTGAAGAGCGGCCCTCACTTCACTCTCAGTGAAGTCCCGGTGAAGTTCTTCACATATGCCTCCCGTATACTCGGGGCTCTCCTCCCCTTCGTTTGGTTGTTTAAGTGGGAGATATTTGGCAGCGAGACTATCCATGATATCCCTCTCTGTTTTATCTTGACTTTCCTGATGAACCAACTTAGCTATAGCTGTTCTCTTGCTTGTCCTTGTTTCATTCTCGTTGAGCAAGTGCTTGAGGAGGTTCCAGCTACCTCCATGTTTGAGTCTACCATCAGCCGAATTAAAGATCTCATCCCACTGTTGCTTCACGAGGGTCTTCGAATGATCATCAATTTCTCTGTTTAATTGCGCAATTTTTTTTCTTAGCCTCCTGTTAAGTCTCTGCGTTTTCCATCTCTGTAATATAGCCTGTTTGGCCTCAATCAGATGCGCCAGCCTGCTGTCCATAGCTTCAATATTTTCCTCTGTCCTGATTTCTTTAGTGGCCTCCTTGACGTCCTCTCTAAGCTGGAAGACCCATGTCTGAAGGGGTTCCTGCTCGGCATGTGGAGGCCCCACTGTCCCTCTGTTCGCCCTAATTTTTCTGAAGTGATCCCAATAAGTGAATTTGAAGGTTCTTGTTTCCTGTCTCGGTATGCGTATGGTTATGTGTATGATGTAATGATCGCTTCCGAGATCCAAGTTTGAATTTTCCCAATTGGCTCCTCTTGAATTTTTCACAAAAGTAAGATCTGGCGTGGAGTCCCTGCTTGTGGAAGTGCCACAACGGGTGGGATACGCAGGATCAGTAATCAAGCATAATCCCAGATCCATGGCAAGACTCCATAGTACCTCTCCCTTCTTTGTGTTCCAAGCGTATCCCCATGTGTGATAGGGAGCATTAAAGTCCCCTCCAATAATGAGAGGGGAGTTTTTGGCAACCGAAAGCACCTTGTTGAAGAGTGCTCTAAACCTTTGTCTCATGTCGTTAGGACTGCTGTAAATATTCAAGCAGAAAATGCTTTGCGTCTTACCTCTGTTTCTTTTAAGTATAATCTCAACTAGAATAAATTCAAACCTGGAATGTCTAAGGTGAATCTCATGCTCAATGTACGGCAACTTTTTGTCAATGAGGGTCGCCAACCCCCTCCCCATTCTTTTGTCTCTACATATAACTTTGTACCCAGTGAGCATAATTTCGTCCGCTAAGGTTTCCTGCAGCATAATTACCTTTGGCCTGCCCTCAGATGACCTGATCACCTGTTGCAGTGCTGCTTTTTTGTGTTGGAACCCA
This sequence comes from Dermacentor albipictus, assembly GCF_038994185.2. Classification (NCBI taxonomy): domain Eukaryota; kingdom Metazoa; phylum Arthropoda; class Arachnida; order Ixodida; family Ixodidae; genus Dermacentor; species Dermacentor albipictus. The sequence goes on along the minus strand of NC_091821.1, from coordinate 467,107,120 downwards.
CGACAATTCCATTGCCACACGTTAAATCCATGATTACTGTCCATTGTTATTAGGTGAGGATGCCTTTCTATTACCTGCTATTTTCCTCTTTGTGATGGCCCCCGACAATCCAGGAATGGACTTTATACTATCCGCCTCCGATGGCAGATACTCATCGTCGTCATCCCCTCGCGCCTCCATTATCTTAAGTCTTTTCTCTGCCGTTAGCCTCCATTTCCACAATTTTTCCACTTTAAAGTTGGTCGTTTCCACTGTCTCTCTTAACGATTTAATTGCCTCTTTTATTTCACTGAGGGCTGAGAAGACTGAATCACCCTCGGAACTCACCGCTCTCTTTTTAGGGGCAGGGGAGCTGGATTCCCCTGGATCGTTGCTTTTGCTCACAGGTCTATCTATCTCTACACTAGCAGGGCTTGACTGCTCTTTTTTACGAAGCTCTACTACCTGCCTGGTCAATTCTTCATTAGCTTTTCTTAAAGAGGCTACTTTAATTAATTGCTCTATTCTGGCATCATTGTCATCACCCACAGCCGCCGAGGCGCCCCCAGCAACCCTCGCCATACCTTTGACTTTGTCAGCCCAGGTGGTTCCTGGCGTCGTCTTCTCGCCAGGGATTGAGTCTCTTTGCACGAAGTGCACCTGCGCGTCCCTTGACTTGGAGCGCCTTCTCTCCCTGGATAGCGAACAATGCCTGGATCTGGTGCGACTCCTGGAGCGCGAGTGCTCCCTGTCCTCGGGGCGATGGTTGGGCGCCAGCTGATGCGCCTCCGACTGCGCTCTTGTTGACGACCGAGTCCTGTTGCGCTCTCTTCGACGGAGTCGTACGACGTAAGGGATTGAAATCTTTTCTTACAAAATTTGTCGCCGGTAGGGTGATCGCCGTCACAAAATTTACACCTAGGTACACACACATGTTCATCTCCTGGGTTGCGAGTTCCACAACCTCTGCACTGAACAAAGTCAGGTGTTGGACACACATCAGAGCGGTGCCCGACCCTTCCGAAGGTGAAGCAGACGTCGAATTGCTTCCTGTAAAGGTAGCATCTCACTAGTGTGGATCCATACCTGACAAAATTGGGCACTTTGAGTCCATCGAAAAGTACTATGACCGATTCTGACGTCTTGATGCGCTTAGCAGCCAGCGCAAGCGGGTTCAAGTCATGCACGATATTTCTTGTTATCATAGCTTGGGAGTCTCTGATGTCCACTCTTCGAATGACGCCTTTGCATGTGGCATGTGGTGCCGCTTCGTATGCATTTACCTCGTATTCCGCTGACATGATCTTGAAAGACTTGATTCTGACGTACTTCGAAGCATGTTCGGGCTTAGGTGTGCTGACTACGATGATATTTTGAGTGAAGTTTGGGCAGACAACATCTTCACGGGCCTCGTCTTCCGTTAGGCCGGACGCCTCAATGACTGCAGAACCAATCGTGGTGGTGCTCACCTTGTTCAAATTGAGCCCTCCTCGAGGCCGTATAATGATCTTGCTGTGCTCCTCAGGCAGTTGAGGCATTCTCGAAGCTCTGATAACCCGATTCTTAATCATTCCACCGACGGCGGTTTTCTTGGCGCCATGATCTCGCTGAGTGCGTGGCAATGTGTTCTCCTCATCCACAGCCTTTGTGCTAGCTCGTGATCTTCGGCCAGCCACGACTTGCCAGCCGAAGTCTTCCTAAGTTTAGTGTGTCGCATTCCTATTCAATCCTGATAGGAATGGGCAACAGTGCGGCGTGCAGTATGTGCGGGTGCGATGAGATATCAGAGCACCTTCGGTGTCACTTCCCCTCCTTTGACACTCAACGACGTAGTTTACAAGGGAAACTTGACCTGCTAGAATATAGAGTGCTCTGAGAATAAAAGATCATTGGACCGTGACGTGTGCGTTCTTGCATGCAAAAGGCCACAAAAGTCTTTCTGCGTTTGTTGGTGGACACCGGATTGTATGAACGCTTGTGACAGTGGGAATTCCTCTGCGACTGACTGTGAATGATTGACTATTGTTTTTCTTTTCTCTGCTTATCTGTTCTTCTCTTTTCTCCTCCCCAAGTGCAGGGTTGCCAACCAGGCATGTCCTCGGTTCACCGCCTTACCTTTCTCTATTCGTTTCTTTCTCTCTCCCCAATCAAGAGTTTTCGATTTTTCTTAGGAAGACTGGATTAGGATACCGAAAGACACTTTTCCACATCCATGACGCCACGCCTGGCTTGGGTTCTTTAGACACTCCTGTGGGGTTCTTGGGTATGGACACTCCCGTGGGGTTCTTGTGTAAGACCGGCGTTATGCCAACACTAACTCTGCTTACGCAAAGAGTGAAACTCCTCATTGTCTTGCCCGGAACGACGACTGACCGATCGCAGTAGTCGTCAGACATGCCTTCCTCGTCAAGCCATGTTCCTCATGTAAATGTCGTCAGGCCATGATCTCAGGCGTCTTCGTGCCGTCGCTCTCACCACCGTCTTCATGTTATTGTCGTCGCACACACTGTGCATCACACACCAATGGATGCATCACCAGAGTTAGACCACAAAGCTATCGCTTGATTTTTATAGTTATCTACCAATATTGTTTCTTTTTCGTCACCATGTGTTAGCCCTCCTGTATTACCAGTAGTATGTAAACGTATTCACTACAGTAATATGGCCGGCAGAGTGACTGCTGACATTTCACACAAACTAATGTGCCTTATTCAAGGCTTATCCTTTTGCTATTCAAGGCTTATCATTTTGCTATGTCTTACTTACAGACGGCTAATGTTCAAAAGCCGCTAAATGTTTAGCCTATTTTTGCAGCGAAGTTTTCCTGGAAACACTTCTTGCGCACGGCTTGCAAGCAGCGCATCAAAACTGAAGATAGGGTGACCATGTCTTAGGTTTACGTGTTGGGTTTACGATGCTTGTCAGTGCTGTTGGGAAAAACTTTGAATCTATAGTAACTATAAGCGTTTCTTTTTGCTTCTTTTTCACAGTTGCACATATTGTCTTGAGAAAGAGGACAGGATGAAGCAAATGAGAGAAGGATCTACCAGGCATCGACCCAACTGCCAACATCTTCTAAATGTGCACTCAATAAACAACATCATAACAAAAAGTAAAACAAACAAACGCGAACGACGTCTTTCACCGGCCCGTCATGGGGATTAATTTGGCACCTTGTGCGCATCGCTCGGGGCCCGTTATTCCTCACCCGGCCGTCACCGCCAGCGGCGCCCGAGCGCGCGTTGGGCGCAGCGGGCCGCTGTGTCAATGGCCGCGCGCCTGAAACGGCTCTCCTCCCGCTCGCACGGGTCGCGGCGGCGGCCATGGGCGCTGGCTGCTGCTCCATTCTTCTCCGCTTTCCGAGCGCGCAAAAGCGCGTGATGGAGCGGCGGCGACGGGCGAAAGCTGCTCCCGACCATTCATCACGGAAACCGGGCGGTTCATTAATGACGCCTTCGAGAATGACGTTGCACTTCGAGCCGCTCCAAACCGCGCGACGCGCCCCGGGGAGAGCTCGCTCGCGATCGGACCTTTGTGTGGCGGCCCCCTTCCATTTGCGGGAAGGTATACGGATGGGTATTGAAGGGAATACAGGGAGGGGGGGGTCCCCGAGTTATGATCTGTTTACAAAACAAAGGCCGTGTGAGAGGCCTCCGGTTCTGCCCGCTGAAACATCGCGCTAAGTTTAGCCGGCATGCGAGACGATGGCGAGCCGCAGTAATGCGCAAACACAGTAGCCCGTAGATTTCAAAGCGGCACATTTCGTCTGCAGCAAATTATAATTTTGCCAATCAGTTTTCTTTACGACGGCTACTAATGGAGTCTCACCGCGGACAGCAGGAGAAGGGAGATTGCGAAAGAGAAAGGGAAACAAAGGGGAGAGAACAAATGAGTTCGTTCAGGCTCACTTTTACGCGAGCGGCATCTGGAACTTTCTCAACAGTATAAGTGCAGATCCTGAAAATAACGATGACTCCCGGAGCTTACAGCGTTCATCACTCACGCGCCTGGCAGCTTTTGTTTAGGAGGGAAAAAGAATAAAAGAAGCGTGCACTTTTCAGCGAGTCCGTACTGTACAACAAATAGTTTTTACTTTGCGTAAGAGCAGGCTACAGTATTTCTTTTTTTTTTCGTACTTGTCATGGATTCTTAATTTTTCTTGTGGCATTTGCTTCATTGTGGATCTGATCGGCCATCCTGGGCATAAAGAAATCGATAAGTTATTCGTGTCGCTTTGACAACTTCATTGTAGCATGAATATTGGGCGAATTTGTGGTCCCTGCGGTTTCGCATCTGGTGTCTGGCCCGTAAGAATCATGAGTGAAGTACACAAATGATAAACGTTTTATATGTCTCAGTAAAGTAATCTGGCAACAAAATTGAGGAATGAATAGTATTCGCAGGCTTTAGCCCGGCTTCTAAATACGCAGGTCCCCTCCCCCTAAAAAAGTATTATGAATAAATGGTTTTGGAGGCCGTAAACTTTAACTTCTAGCGGGAGCATGCACAGGAACATCATCCTGGCATCCCTGCCGGGGGGTTATTTCACCGGTCATGCTTTCCTAAGACAGCTGCGTCTCTTTATTATTTTTTGTTGCTTTTCGCGTTACATTTCTTATTGACTTACCATCAAATTATACCTATAGAGCCCGAGTCATCGTTGACCCATATTCTTCGAATGTCTGATTGGGCAGTGGTTGCCGCATTCCGATAAGGGCAAAAAACAAGGAAAAGAAAGAAAAAAAAACACTCATGAGTTATACTTATGGTATCTTCGACTGGTCGCCTGTACGCCCCGAAGCAGAGTCGGGTAGATCAGGCGTTTCCCGAGCTCCAAGGTAGAGGACAAGCGCGCAAGCCGAACGTGCGACTCGCTCTCGGAGGAGGAAATTGCCGATGCGAAACCACGTGACTACTGCCAACGTCAGATGATTCGCCTATCCAAAGCTCCCGGCGCTGCCGGAAAAACCGGCGGACGTGGCGGCGGGACGAGCGTTCGTCGAGACGCCAGCATGCAGTGGCCTAGGTTGCCAAGGTTACTGTGGGCCGTCGCCAACAGCAGCGACGCGGCGCTGCGATGACGTTTCAATCTCGATGACTGCTCCGACGACAGGGCTCGGAGCGCCTCAGAGCGCTCCAAGATGGAGGCCACCAATCGAGAAGAACCAGCCGAACGCAGGGCGCGCACCCTCTTTCAACCAGCCGAAGACAACGCCGCTCGCGAGAGCGCTCCAGAGCGCTCAGAAACGACCAGCCGAAGATAGCATTAAAGTGCACCTAATGTGCGCTTTGGGTGCGTTAAAGGTACGTGAACGAGAAAGGCTAAATTAACTTAAACGTATAAGCTATTGTATCATAGCTGTTTTTTATTTAAGTACGTGGTAATAGGTTAATTATTAAAAGAGAAAAAAAAAGATCGAAGTCCCATTGCTTGAATCTCGTGCCGGAAGCGCAGCGCCAGCACGTCACTGTGACGTCACGCATTTTATTGGTCGAGTACATTTAAAAGGAAAACAATGTGGAAGGGCAGGCAAACAATGTTAATCACATCTGACTAAGGCATGCCCATGGGGAATGAACCGGAAACAAATATTGTAATCGGTAAGATGGCAATACTAATACGTTATAGCATAACACTTAAGATTAAGGGCAGAGCAGATACAGATGGAGTTGTGGTACGTGGAGCAAAATATGTAATTACGTGCTACTATGCATGAGACATACCATGCAACCCACATCAAATGCAGAGTTGCAGTACATTGAGTAATATACATAAGGAAGCAATACATATTGATTGAAAGGGAAAATAACAAAGAGCATACAAGCACAAAACACGCAAAGAGGAAAGCAATCGCATACCCTGTACTTTTGGAAGTTACCCCCTCAGCAAACCGTTGCAGTGCAACGCAACGCACCAGCGTAACCAAATGGGCAGAACTTTCGAAAAATTACATTTCGAAAGGTGGGCTTAGGTCGAACAATTTATTGTCCATAACGTCGAGTTCGTACTTCCTTCTCATAACACACGCATATAGGACACTTAAGTGCCACTTAGTGCTGCGTTAAAGCCGTGTGTTGGCCTTGACCAAAACACTGCTATTAAGTGGCAGCGAAGTTTGGCCGGCATGTCCTAAAGGCGTATGTATGTTGTTATAAGGAAAGCACCCTCTCGACGTTTCTCATTTAACCTCGTTGAAATTTGGCTAATCCTCTGAAAGATAATTTTTTGAAAATGTTGTCCATTGAGTTACGCTGGCCTTTTGCGGCAAAGTTTAACAGGCTTTCTAATAGGACATGTCCAAACTTCCCGGAAGTGGCCTTCAGACCTGAACGGATTGTGGTAGTAATTACGTGGTTAGTAGTGCGTGTAGATGACACGTTTAAACTGCGCTTCAGGCAGCTTTTGTTCGGCGAGGTCGAGTATTTCGAAGTGTGAACTTAAATACTTACGCATTTGGTAGCCTAACTTCTGGAAGCCGCAGTTAGTACGAGCTCTGTAAGCGTGATAGTGACATCGATAAAAATGATTTCTTTAAGAATTTTTCTACTTCGGGCATTGTGCTTACCACAAGTGTGTCATACTTTGTAAGCTCAGTCTCCCGCTTTCTGCGTTTTTGATACTACAACTTGGTCGGACCAGCGCCCTCAAAACGCATTACGTGGCAGCGAGTTGGTGCGAAAATTTCAAGGTGCTGCCGCCCCCGGTTTTATGTTATTGCGCCTTTCTGACTTTCCAACCCTCTCATTATGGTAAGCGTTGATTTGTGTGTGCGGGTGTTGTCGAAGCGTAATTCGCTAATACAGCTCAAACTGTTATTCTTCCCCCTCTTTAGTGCCCTCTTAAAGTGCGCTTTGTCTGCATGTGGGTGTTATAAGCGTCCTTTCCGTTGTACTTTTCTTGAGGCTCAGTGCAGCGTTTCACTTTAGCAAGCAGAACCAACTGGCCCCGTCCTTAGTTCTTCTTAAAGAACCCCATGTGATCAAAATCAATAAGGAGCCCGCTACGATACGTCGTCTCTCAAAGCCCACTGTGCAGGAAGGGTCGTGACCCATGAAATGAAAGAACCGAAATTCATTCAAGACACTTCTTGGCCGCTACTTCCCGTTTCCCCGGTCTGGTCGTCCTTTCAAATACTGCAAACTGAAATTTAACTGCAATATAGGTTTCTGCTCTGGAAATATTGCTTGTAATGTCAAAGGCCCGAAATTAGTAAAAAAATATTTGAGGCTGCGCAGAACTCAATTTAAGAAAGCAGTTAGAATACCCGAAGAAATATCTCCCGGCCTGTCATGTGCACCGGTGAGGTCTTATTGAGGTTGTCGATTCAGGGAGCTTTGTAAAACGGCATTCGTAGCTTTGATTGCCCTTATTTTAGGCATAAAACGTGTTGTCGCGTAACGCGTGCAACGCAGTTCGCCGTTCGACTACCACTCTCATGTAGGCGAAACCACAGCGCCCAAAGCTATAGCTCGTATCCACTTCGCTCGGCAGCCGCCGCTGTATCGTTCACTACCGTGAACACACGGCGTGTGACTGCGGAGCAAGGTACATACACAGCGTTCGACAGAAGACAAAGAGAAGGTAAAGAAAACAACAAAAACAAACGAAATGGCGGAAATAACGAGAAAGAAGCGTGTCAATGACTGCGTGTTCACACAGCTCTCCGCGCTACAAGATCGTAAAACAAATATTGACAACTGAGATAGCGTTCGCCTTGGCAGCTAGAAGGGAGGTCGGGTCGCCAACAACTGCGTTTCCTTCCGCGACCCCTGTAGTTGCCAATGTTTCGGGTCCGTGGTGCTCCTGACTCGTCGCCGTTTGCTCGCACCTTTCCTTTGCCCCACCTCCCCCGTCTTCTTTCTTATTCTTCATTTACTTTTTTGCCCCCGCTCGTACCATCTTTATTCTTTATCTCGGGAAAAGGTAGGACGTAGCTCCCGCCCGGCGGCCCCCTCCAGTTGCGTCTCTTTCGGTGGGAACACTTTACGCTAAAGCTTGCCTGCGTAGATAGCGCGGCCGTATAGTCTTATACGTGCTTCCGTTTTTTTCGGTCGCAAGGCTCGCCACCAGGTCGGAGGCGTCTCTATTCGCGTCTCACAAAGCTGATTATTGTGCATTCGACACTTCGTGCTTGTATTTGCTTTTGTATGGTTCGCGGAGTTTGTAAGGTTGTTCCTTGTCGGCGCGAGATAAAATAAACCACTCCAAGATGGCAGTCCTTGGCCGCAACCCCGTCCGCTGTGGGGTGAAGCGACGGGTCGGGGGCCGAAAGTCTATGGACGCCCGCTTATCTTTAGCGCCATCTTGCTTGAATCACTGCGTCCTTTTCTCCCCTCCTCGAGCTATCAGCTTTCCTTCCTTCTTTCTTTCTTTCCTTTCTTTTCGTTACTGTGTTTTTCATTCTCATGGGGTGGGGAGTTCGCATGTACCAGCTCGTTCCTTTTTATTCTACCACTTTCCTTGATTCGGTAAAACGAAGAAATAATAAGCGGGAAAAAAGAACCAGAAATGAAAACGCATGCACGCAAGCTCTTGTATCGGGAGATAAACGACCGAGCGGGTGGGCGTTGTTAGCCAGACAACTCCATTTTCTGCACGCTCTGCATGCGATGGAGGTTTCACGTTGTCGCGCTCAAGAACATGCTGCTACAACGACTCTCATCCCCCTTCCTATCTTCGTGTCTCTATGACGACGTGAAGAGTACGAAATCATTACACAAACGTTATGCTTTAGCTTGGCGAAAAAAAAAAACAAGAACAAAGCTGGGCGCATGTGCTCGGTTTGCGTTGCTTGATAAATGTGACCGATTGCATTACAGTTTGCCGCTCCAGGTGTGCGTAAGATGAAGGAGCTGGCAAAAAAAAAAAAGTGACCGTGACATTCTGATTCTTGCTCGCAACTTCCCTGATTATGCTTGCAGGGCTCTGTGAATGACCTGACATCGCTCATCGTGCTTACAGTGTAACGCACACAAGGATGAGCCACTCAGGACAAAAACGGCAGGAGCTTTCTTTCTGCTTTGCCTCATCGCATCGTTGTATCAAAATTCTGTAATCGATCGTCACGCTTTCCTAAGTTCATCCTGTACAGCGATGTCTTCTCGCTGACTGCTCTCTAATAAAGTAATAGTGAGACGGTAGATTTATTACAAGAGGTTTGATGAAACTTAGAAGCTTTCTTGAACAAACTTTTTCAAGTCCAATGGTAGCTCGACAGGTAATGTTTAGAATGCCAGAAATATTTCTCGAATGACTAGCACAGACGAGAAAATATGAAGTGGATACTTCTTTTACAACGAACTGGACGACCTGCTGCGCTCTCTTGCACGTGTATTCCGTGATATGGGCGCAGTCCATGATATATGCGTACCTAAGAGCGTTATTTTCTCCTAAATACCATGTATTAGGAAACAAAGAATCAGTTTTTATAAGTTTTGCCTAAACATTTGAAGCAGTCACAACGGTGCCCAGCCCATTCACAGCCTACTAACGGCTTGCTTCGCACTACCGGAGCTTTTCTTCAGTCTCTTCCTGTGTTCTCCATCACTTATTGCATGTGGTGCGCACCTAAACCAGTGCATTAGTGCTGGCTTGCAGCGTAGGGCAGCAGTTTGTAACTCACGCTTGTACAGGAGCAAGGACGGCTAAAGCGCATTATCGAGCAATGTTTGCTAAGTCCGTCCGCACATTTCGTTATCCCTCTGCGTATGACTATAGTTGAGTCATCGACATGCCGCCGCTTCGTTGGCATTTTCGTTACCAACGTCTCGTCTTCATCGTCTTTCCGCTGTCGTCACAGTCGCTGCGATCGCATCGCCGGGATCATAATCGACTATCGTAGTCCATGTGATTTCATCTAAACAAGGAGCAATGCGCGCAACGACGTATACGAGTTTTGCACCAAGTTGTGCCCTTGGAAGTCAGGGGACTAACTACTGTCGCACTAAATGAGTCCGTTGCTGGAGGAACTGAAGTCTGCTATTTGTTATATCGCCAGCATGAGGACAGGGCGATATTTGTTTGGAGCTGTGCAACGCCCACATCTAGCTTGACGCGTCAACGCTAAGAACGCCAACAACAAGGCAAGATTGCAATCTTAAATTCAAAAGTTAGCGTGCATGAGACCCGCAAAACTCTTCATGGCGTTCTTCGCTGGTGCACTTAAAGCCAGTAGCGTTAGACCGTCCACAAACGCATCGAGAACGCTTTACTGAAACTTTCTAGTTAAGCCATAATATCGCTATTATAGAACCCACTTACTATTTATTACAACATCAATGCTGTTTTGCGATACCTTGTAAGACGCTCATATAGTGCTCTGAAGCTACACGAGTTGTCATAAAGCAGAATAATATTTTTACGTGTACAAAGACACAGGCAGAAGATACTATCTACAGGCTATTTACACTGGAGCCAGAGCGCCAGGCCGACATTCGATCGCGCCAAGGGCACAGACCCACTTCGTCGTTCTCGCGGCGGCTCGTCTCTTGAGCATCTCGCGATGATATCGTAATACTACCCTCCTGGTGGCAAAAGCGCTGTCACGGTGCTGTTAAATATCCAAGGCGCATGGAGAGGTGTAAGGTTTGAGTCGGGTGACGTGGACAATGTCAGTGGTTGTCACAGCGGAGGACGTAGTGGGCGTGGCTAGAACGATTTCATAGGTGACATTGGTCACTTGGCGGAGCACGTGATATGGGCCTGTGTAACAGGAAAGCAGTTTTTCACAAAGGCCAACTTTACGCGATGGTGACCAAAGCAACACGAGGGTTGGACAAAATGGACATTACGGTGACGGAGGTCGTACCATTGCTTCTGTTTGTCTTGAGACACTTGTAGACGAGCGCGCGCAAGTTGGCGAGCATGATCAGCATGGGCAATTGCATCACGGGCATAATCGCTACTTGAAGATCTGTTGGACGGAAGCACAGTGTCCAGTGGCAGCGTCGGTTCTCGGCCATACGAGAGGTAGAACACTCTTGAGCATCTCGCGGTAATATCGTAATAATATGTAAATACAGACGTATACATAAGTACCGCTGGCAACGCTATGAGTTCAAGTTTCGTTTCTCTTGTTCATGCAAGCACCATTCAATGTAAGTTTCTTTAACTTCGCTAACGACTAATCAGGCTATAAACGTATAGAGTGAAATAACGTGAACATGTTGTCGACGGGAGAGGTTTCAGGCCACAACCGGTGCCTCTTCTTTCCAACTGCTCTGTTATCTTTCTGAGGAACAAAATTTGCGGCACAGGTCGTGGCGTTTATCAGCGTTTGGAATCCGAGACACCACCGCTCGATTCGTGAGAGGGTCACGCTGGAAAGCGAAGCAAGCTTCCTTCGGGACGGGGGCTCGCTATAAGGACAAACCGGGACATTTGCTTCCTTCTTTTCCTTCCCCATACTGTAGTGTCACGAAGTGCGCTTTCGTTAGACGCGTTTTTCCGCGCACTACCGTTTCTTCAAAGCTCGTCTCCCGGCTAATGCTTATTCCTCTTCGCCGCTTCGGGCTCGGAGCCCAAGAACGTGCTTTCGACTCTCCGGACGCGGCGGCAACCTACAGGTGACGCGTTCAATAGGACGCACGACAACAATGCCCCTGCGAGCGGCGGGCCCCGCTGACAATGGAAGGTCGCCGCGTCGGAGCTTTCGCCATCGAAAGCCCGGCCGGAGTGAGCGCTTCTGGGGCTAGCGCGTTAACAATGAAGAGGGTCGCAGCACCCAAATAAAAGAGAGGGCGATGTCTTCTTTTGCGGTAGCGGTTGGGCGTTGCTTGCTTCTCCACCTAACTTTCGGTACGGTACCGAGGCTAGGGCGTCCCACCGCGCACTTGAAAACTGCGCATGCAGGCCAACCAGCTTACATGCCCCGTGTATATAGACGCTCCCGCCTGAGGTCGAGTTCCGCTGGAGAGGCGCCGTGGCGGTCTGTCGCGGCCGTTCCGTCGAAGCGGAAGCCGCGTGAGAATAGAGCCCGGTATTTCACCGTTGACACGCGACGATGCGGGTCGCGGCCGCGCGCAATTCCTGTTGTTGCACCTTCCGGCTGGCCTCTCTGATGAATGCCCCCGAAATGTGAATTTTCAATCCGCAGCCCTCCCGGGTAGCGACAGAATGCGGCGCGCCAGTTGCACCTTTCTCCACGGCCCATGGTGCGGCGTCCTTATCTGTGTATACTTGCTCGCGATCCCGTTCGGTGCTCGAGATTATGTTTAGAAAGACGGGACGCGAAGGCGTTTGGGGAGTTCGGACCCTGGGAACATTGTCGAGGAGCCGCGCATTGTTGTGACGGTCGGGTCCCGGAGGAACGCATTGTGCGTTCGGCCTGCGGAATGTCGGGTTCGAGAACCCCGAGAGGTTAAGGTGACGCGAATGGCGTGACCCGCATCGGGTCGCGTCAAAACGTTGCTGCTGCTTGGGATTTCGGGGCTTTGACGCGCCTTCGAAAGCCGTGGCAACAATGAAGAACTGATGCACTTGCATGCACCTTTTTAGGGGCCCTTTCTTATGCAGTCTGTAACTTGGGCCATACTTTAGTTCGACTTGACCAAACCTTGCAGTACAAATCAACAATCCTGTTTTAGTTTGTTTCTTTGTAAAAGAATAAGTGCGCATTATATGTATTACACATGTATTACGCTGTCCATCGGTCACTTCCGCTGCGCCACCAGAACTAAGTGCTTTCCTAATTTGCTAATTTGGGTTCATAACGAAGAGTTGTTAGTACCTGAAGTAGGATGTGGCACCCAAACAGCGATAAAGTGCCTGATAGCGTAATCCACCCGCGTTATTTAAAGAGTGACTCGGCTAATGTTAAGTTAAACTGTATTAGCAAATCACGCTTCCGTGATACCAATGCAGTCATTGTCAGTGTGATAGGAGGCTCAGCAAGCTAGCAATGACGCAAAACAAAACAAAAACTGCTGGGGAGGTCGTATCAGCGTGCCGAAGTATATTATAAGATTGTAGGGGCCACCGCTAGGCGGTGACCAACGATGAGCATGCATGATAAAGACGATATGTAAGCGAGTGAACGAAGAGCATAATAATAAAAGTGCTTCCACCGAACGTCGATACACCTCGTCCCTGCATCACCCCTATTTAGACTACAAGGTCTTAACAGCGTCCCCTCTTGTCCAGTTAATTATTTATTGCTAAAGAATAACTACATTGCATTTTAATAAAACCGACGACACAACAGAATAACTTAGTAGTTCTTGTTGACTAGAACGGCACAGGTAAGAGAACCGATCGAATTCCATAAAGTCGCTGTGAGGTACGAAGTCTCAAGCATTGCTGTATATAATTCGAAAGAAGGATATTTGACTTTTTTATTCTGTAGAGATAGTCCAATTCCTTTCTACAAGTAAACATAACGAGTAGCATTACAGGATATTTAACATTATAAATAAATTTGGTTTTGCTTTCCAGTGCTCCCTTACGCTGCCAACAGGCACCGAATAAAGAAAAGGACACTTTTTTTTTGCAAATTAAGGTCATTCTACCCCTCCCCGTCCCCCACAGTCACAAGATATCAACATGCTTTTATTGCACACTTTTTGCACCATGTACACGTATTTGGCGGAGCAGATATGTTTGTCTATTTGAATTGAATAGGGAATCCTGCGTACTATTCGGTCAGCGGCTATTCGAGAAACACTACAGCTGCCGTTGAAGCTCAACCGAGAAGCAGGCGAGAGCAGCATTGTAACCTTTTAGAATGATATAAAGTAATGCACCTTTACTTTTGATGCCATGACGGTGACACAGTGCATGAAACATGAACTGAGCAGTTATCACGGTGGTGATCCATGTGGCGGTGGCTGTCGGACTGAGATAAAATACGTCGAGTAAGCGGATGATTGTTGTCGTTTCCGCCAGCACCGAATTGCTTTTTGCAGTGGGAGAAGAAGCGTGTGCAGTTCATTGTTCACTGCCTTCGACGGCCGCCGTGATGCGTCGGCACGTAAACGATGGCGGTACAATTTGTCGGCCGCAATCTTCCTGTACATATTCGAAGGATTACTGCTGATTAAGCAAGTCACAAACTGGTGTGGCACACGCAGCACAGTCACATCATAAGTTTGAGGAGCGGTGCCGTAGGAGTTCCACATTCGACAGCACGCATTAGAGAGTCTTCGCGAAGTCTCTTTGCGTCGTTTTCACGAGAACGAGCTGAACCGCCCGGCCTGCGTCGACGGTGAGCTATGGCTTGTGCGGCTCATTGCACAGCGGTCTGCCAAATCCGAAGTTTCCTGAGTGCATCCACGAATATATGATTCGCTTTGTCAGTAGCGCTTCGTACCGTGCGAGGAGGCGCCATAAAGTATACCGAAGAGGAAACACAAGTATCGAGACTACGCATGTCACATCCCTTGACCCGTGACGCGATACGATGCTGTTGTTGTTGTTGTTGTTGATGATGATGATGATGATGATGATGATGATGATGATGATGATGTTTTGACATCCCCTTTGAAACGGGCCGGTGACAAACAGTCACCTAACATGCTTGATCTAATCAGATATGCTTTCTACATGTTTTTCGCTCTAGCATTATTTGTATGCATCTCCTCAACCTTATTTTTCTTCCTCAATACAATCCATCCATTTCGTGGGCAGTCTCCCATAGGGGGTAGAAGCCACATACTTGACAGGAAATACAAAGTGCCTTGTACTCCTACCTAACTGCTACATAGCGTGCGACTTGGAGTAATAGTATGCAACTGCAGTGCAAAGTGCTGACGTATCGACGCTACGCGGCGCTCATCTCACATCACGTGACAAGTGGCACGATACAATGCTAATGATGACGATGATTAATATGATGGTTTATTGGCATCCCCTTTGAAACGAGGTGGTGACAAACAATCATCTAGCCTGTTTATTTAACAAGGTGTGCCATACATGTTTTTCATTCTAACATTCATTGTACATCTTCTTAAACTTCTTTTTCTTCCTCATGACAATCCAACCATTTCATGGCCAACCTATTATAGTCGGTAGAAGCATGGCGATAGCTGCGACGGACACCGGTGGTGGTGGGCAACATTGCTAACCGACACGGCTATTGGAATGAGCCCATACTAGCTTACGCTGTAAAATTTTGAGAAATTCCATATATATGTACGCACTTGTCCGCAATAAAAACGCAATCAACTGCGCAGGAATTTTAAGAGAAATACGTTAACTTCAGTCCCTCCCTCTGCAGCCCGAACACTTCTATGTTCCAGTTTTCGATGTGGTGTATAAACAATCATCAGATGTTTAACCTGCGCTATAGTTGTTCCCTCAATTGCTCATATTGAACCTTGCAGGAATAGCGGAGTTCTCGCTCTCAGTGGATGTAGCAAAGTTTTTAATCGCGACGATTCTTGGGCTTTGCAAAATGCAGACCGCGAGCCTTTTCTGCCCACGAATGCAATGATCGCGATCGAGTAGAAAAAGAGTTTCGCCAATTCGCTGTATTTCGTTGATGACGTTCGATTTTGTCGGGCAGTAATAAAGCTGCTTGTCTCGCTCTCTTACAACTAATGAAGTGGTAACATATATGTCGATTTGAATTTTTGTTAGGGTTTGTGCAGCACGTGGCTATACAAATAGACATCACTTTGTCTTACAAAAGAAGTTTGCGATGTATCACAAGTAATGTGATCGTGCTATTTATGGCCAGCTGCTGCTGCAGACGGCACGTTCATAGTATTGTAGACGTAGGAAACATTCAGGCTACGTTGTATTATATTCTTCTATTTCAGTGAGTGCGAAACGCATTTGTCTACATTGAGAGACATTTGGAACTCTTTACACTAATTGAAACATCAGCAGCAGCAGCAGCCTACTTTTATATCCACTACAGGACGAAGGCCTCTCCCAGTGATCTCCATTTACCCCTATCTTACGCTAGCTGATTCCAACTTGCATCTGCAAACTTGCTAATTTCATCACTCCCTCGAATTTCTGGCCGTCCTTGACTGCTCTTCCCTACTCTTGGCACCCGTTCTGTATCTCTAATGGTCCACCGGTTATCTGTCCTACAAATAACATGACCCGCCAAGGTCCATATTTTTTTCTCGCAATTTCAACTACAATGTCGGTTATCCCCATTTGCTCTCCCACTTCATCGCTGTCATCCTTTCTCTTAACGTTACGCCTAACATATTTTGCTCCATTGGTCTTTGCGCATTCCTTTATCTTGTCGAGATTCTTTGTTAACTTTCAAGTTTTCTGCCCCATATGTTATCACCGGTAGAATGCAATGATTGCACACTTTTGTTTTAAACTACAGTGGTACGCTCCCAGTCAGGATTCGGTGTTGACTACCGTATGCACTCCAACCCATTTTCTTCTTTTGTCGTCTTCCTTCTCATGGCCGCGCTCGCCTGTGAGTAATAGACTTAGATAAACGTACTCCTATACAGGCGCAAGAAGCTAACTGGCGATTGGATATGTATCGCAAAATAGGAATAAGGTTCGGGCATTCTGT
Organism: Dermacentor albipictus; assembly: GCF_038994185.2. Lineage (NCBI taxonomy): Eukaryota > Metazoa > Arthropoda > Arachnida > Ixodida > Ixodidae > Dermacentor > Dermacentor albipictus. The sequence goes on along the minus strand of NC_091821.1, from coordinate 467,090,657 downwards.
GAATGAGTACATTTTTAACAATGAAAAATCATCAGCTAAGAGCATGCATTTACATTGATTTTTGAAGGTGAATATTTTACGCTTCTTCAAAAAAGAACCATAAGGACGGTTACAATGAAAAGTAGAGAGAGGTCAGTTGGGGCAAGCGTATCCGTAGCCGGTTACGCCTCACTGGAGGAAAGGAAACGGCGTGAGGCAAGGAAGGGGCGACGCAGGTGACGGTGTAATAGTGCGACGAATTATATACACATTGTCTAATAATAGCATATCGTGCTCGTGCTCCTGTTTTAGCGGTTGTCCTTCATAGACACAAAAAATAGCGAGCTATTCGTGAAATAATTTCCAATGTTTTGGCACCGTGAAAACATCGAGGACTAGGTTGTCTTCCAGTTCCTTAATATTTTCATTCAATACAGGAACAACAATTTTACAGACATATAGAAATGCTGCATCGACATGCTTGCTCTTATCAATTCATGTGGCTTCGCTGATTCGCTGTGTCTCAAATCCCAACAAGAAGCAACTGCTGAACACCGTTACAAATTGGATGTTAAACGGGAGATACCAGACGAAACGCTTCTGAATGTGCTATTTGTGTTTATTATAGCGGGTTCTGATACTCAGCGTGCAGTTATAGTTATGAATATTTTTCGGTAGCTACTTTAACCGGGGATTTGCTGTCTTCGTGTTTACAGGTGGCCTCATGAATTAGTGGCGTTGTGAACGGGGGGTTTCAATGACGTCTCACTAACACTTGTCTCCTTATTCGGCATTACAGGTGTGAAAAAACTTAGGATACCATGAAACCGGCGCCACTTTTCAGCGTAAGGTGAGTGCCGACGCATTTGCGCCTCTTACCGCGGCTGCACCGTGTGTTGTCTTCACAGTCATGCAAGGCAACTGCTCCTTGGCCGTTGTATTTCTTTGCAAAGTGATTCTTCTTCCTACGTGTAGCCGCCGAAAGAAGCGTTTTAAAATATAAGCAATCTACTCGCGCGATAGATCTCACTTCAAACTACCAACCGCGCAAATATTTTTTTTTGGCTTTCCGTTATTCCAAATGCGTGATACCATTACTGTCTGGACACACTTGCTCAGTGAAATCTTCCGTTCATGCCCAGCTGTTTCGAGGCGTGCTGGCGTATGATCACTGCACTGAAACAACACTGTTGGTATCGGCATCGTTCATTTTTTTCCGTCTCTCTGATATGTTCTTGCTTGCGCTAATGCTGCCGACTAAATACGGCTCTGTCTAGAGTCTTAATTTATTCAAGTTTGTTTCCTGTGTTATCAACATGTCAAAGCCCCTTACGTTGTTCTGTTTAGTGTGGCCGATGTAAACTAGCCCACAATAGGCTGCTTCAAAAATAAATATTTGGTGCAGTGTTTAGAGGGATTGAGTACTGGTCTTACATCAGCGCAATATATAATAGTGTGATTTACTTTGTGTATATTTCGGTGATTGACAATATCTGGTTGGGTCTAGCAATATGCTAACCGCGCTGTCGTCGTCAATATAAATGTGTTAATTTAGCACTAAGAATGTGCATCGCCTTGAAACGAAAACGTCAACAAAAATTAGACAGTTCAAGTAGACTTTTGACAAATTGACTTGAGGTGAAAATTGACTTTTCAGCTTAGATTACCTGCTTTATTGAATGTTAAATGAACTCTAAACAGATGAAAGAATGCAAGTTGTAGTGCTAGGTCACGCACATAAAATCGCAAATATCTGTATTTTGTAAGTAAAAGACACGTTGTCAACAACAGCGATGACAACAACAACGACGACAATAACAACGACAAACAACGAGAACAAGACAACAAGAACAACAACAATAATAGTAATAATAATACTTTATTGTCATTTTGCAGTGCGGTACATAGCATATCGGACCGGCCACAGCCAACAAAGAGGCTTGCGGGACTAGGCTCGGCAACATCGGCGAGCGAAAAAGTAAATGGCAACAAAAGTCACTGGAGTCCCACACAAAGAATAACATTGTGCATGAAAGACAGAAATCCAATTGACAAGAACATCAAGCAAACGAGCAGATACAGAGGAAAAAAAAGACAGGAAACATATACAGTTTCACATTAGCTTAATCATCTGCAATTAAACTGCTTTAAGCAATAATATAATCAGGCATATTATTGAATATTTGAGGAACATAGACGCATCTTCTGACTTTGCCGTATCTTCCTCTATAATGAGGTGTAACGTAGCGCAGCACTTGCCGTAATGCTTTAGGAGCAGCATAATTACGTTTGAACTCGGAGTTCCAGAAGTGTCGCAACACAGCTGTTTGAGTGAATAGAGTTTTAAGCGAAGGGAGACCAAGACACAACGACAAATTAGCATTGTCAGCCACGGACCAAGTGTACGCATAACATTTTAGCACACTTCTCAATATGCTATCAATCCACCACTGCCAGTTAGCAGAACAAAATGAACATAGTGTAACTCCGAAACAAAATATGTTGCATGCAAGTGCAACCATTATCGATATTTTCGCAGATGTGGGTAGAAAATATCTAATGTTAAACAGGAATCAGGTGACGCTCCTGAGCCTAGTACAAACGTATACTAAGTGTACTAAGTACTTCATGTTCAATAATGAAAACGTTCCATGTTTGCCGAGGGTCCTTGTGAATGAGGAATAAACAGTGAATTCACCAGCAGTGTCTGAGCCAGTGTTTAGTTTGATATATTACTTAAGATTAGGTAACAATGGACGACGAGAGCTGAAATACGTCGTTTGCCATCAGTCTGTGAAGTTCCAAACGCTGCAAGATTGAAAAGAACACAAGCAATCTGATTTTCAAACACGCTGAGGCACTTCGTCCACTGTATCCTTAAACCATTTGTAGTTTATTGGCGCTTCTGAAAGGATAGCAAAATACTGCAAGACGCTCAAGGTTGCATTTTAACTGGGCGTCGACAATAACGGACCCTTACGGAGGTCAAATAAACAGCTTTGCCATATATCGATGTTGTCGCTGGATTTAGCAACTCTGTTGTCGTTCAATACACTGAACGATGACACTTTAGCGACATGATAGAACCGTTGGCGACAATTTAGTCACCTCTAGGCTAGGAAATTCGCTTGGAAAGCAACCTTGTAGAGCGCACTTCTTCATTCAAAAGCTACACGTAAGCACCCGAAATTGGCTGTAGGCCACGTAGGCACTTTGACCGTGATGAAGCAAAGGTTGACTTGGCAGGATTCATAGTGTGCTCTCGCAATGCACGATTTCGTTTATTTTTTACGAAACCAATTTGTGTGGATCATATGCTCCTGGCTCTTCACTTTCACTGAATACGTTCCAATTATGGACATGTACAACTCTTTTTTCGAAAGCAGCTGGTGAATGATAACATAGAGCAACTGTAGAAGGGCATGTACAGGCGTATACATATACAGGGTGTCCCATGTAACTTGAACCAAACATTAAGAATACGCGAATTCTACGTAGCTGGACAGAACCGACGTAATGTTTGCCGTCACATGGAGATGCTCGGATTATTTTCTTCATTCCGCTTAATTAGATAATTAGGCTTAATAATTATTCAGCATCTCAAATATTATAATTGGATGAAAAGTGTCAATGAGAAAATTGTAGAGCAATATGAAAAACTCCCGATACGGGTTTGTGTTGCTCGATACGTGCTACATAAGTGTTACTCTGAGCGTGAAATAAGCCCGCGGATAAATGCAAAATGCCTCGAGCGGACTGTCATTCGGCAATCTTGTGTATAATATTTGAGCAATTAATTCATTAATGAGGACTAATTATCAAATTAGGCGGAATGAAATAAAATCTGAGTGTCACCAAGCAAGAACATTACTTGAGTTCTGTCGAGATACGTGGCATTTCCATAATTTTAATTTTTGGCTCAAGTAACGTGGAAGACCCTGTGTATGGAGGAGCGGCTTGGCTCGTTTACGTGAGCCTGAAAACACTGCTTCCTTATAGCATGGATTTCGGACAATTATGTTGGTTAATTAAACATTATCTCTAATGCTGCTTCTAAGTTAAACGTAGACAAAAGTCAACCCAAATAATTTCTGTGAACGTTATCCGCGAATTGATCAACGGAAAAGCTGGGGAAATTTTCTAAATCTGGCGCATCCCTCAAGAGGTTGTTATGCAGGAATAATAAGGGCTCGAAATAAGATTAGGAAATGCGAGCAGTCATCAGGAGCGACGTTATTGGCTGCAAGCTACATTTTGTAGTATCTTTGACGCTATAAGAACTACTGAAGTTGTTTAGCATTACAGCCGGATTACCGTTGCAGCCAATAAATAAATAAATAAAATATCGGGGAAGAACCCTGCTCAGCAATACCTGCATATATCGACGAATAAGCCTTCGCTGATTTCAGTTTACTTATCTACTACGCACCCAAAATACTCCAAATTGCCAAAAATAAATTTCCACTGAAAGTCACTGCGCCTAAACATCAAATGTATCGCAGAGCGTCATGCTCTCGAGGGAACCTCTGCGGCAACACAATCTATGCTGTTTCGTTCTGAGGTGTCTTCTGTAGTTTCATTCTGGTGATTAGGAAAATTGATATGCAATACACAAAACAGGCACACATATTCCGTTTCGAGGTTCCTAGGGCCGCATCCTTTGCAAGTGATCGCGCTGATGCCGAAGTCGTGCAATTTAATACGCGACGATAAAGTGATCCTGCACAACGAAAGCAAGACACAGAATTGACGTTCTTATACTGTTAAGCTGCTGTCAGCCTTTATTTATTGTACAGGTTTCAATAAACATACAAAATGAGTCGGCATTGTTTTAGCACATGTCTTTTCTTTTTCTTTAGGTACGTGAAAACGCTCTATAGAAAACATTCTAGAAACGCAGAACTGTTTTCGCAAATCCCGGAAAGCAGAGCCTTCACGGTCAATTTAACATACGTGAGGAACTTTTTTTTTGTGTGTGATTATACGCAGGGATAGAAAAACAATTACAGGGTCATGGAAGAACAGTGAAAAAGAAGGGAACGGAACCTGCGCTTTCAGCAAAGACGCGGTCGCGTGTCAGCGCCCTGGCGCCGACGTTTACACGTCGAGAGCCGGTCGCCGGCGTGACGAATCCAATGCCAAGGCAAAACCGAATCCAATCGCGGCGCCGCTTCGGCAGAGGTCAAGAATGCATTCGCGCCAAAGCGCTGTGTCACGGGCGTGACGCAAAGGCAAAAAAAAAGAATAAGAACGATGATGAAGAAAAGAAACACGAATCACATAAGCCGCGCGTGACCCGGAAAAAGATTCTAGCGTGCTTCCCGGCCAACGCGAGACGGCGCACGCGTCGGTCTCTCGCTACACGTGACGGGCAAATTTCGAACGCTTGTTCCTGGCGACCTTTGACCTTTACACAGGGGCGCTAATGCCCATCTTACGCGCCGGATTTCTCGACGTACTTGCTTTCTTGCTCGACATGCGGAGAGGGATGCCGAGCGATTAAGCTAAACGTCGCGGTGCCGACGATTCTCGAAAATTCAGAGTGCCGAGGATCCTCTGCCGAAGACTATGCGCTACGAGGAACGCTGAGAGCGGAACTCGTTCGAGGAAGAAATTGACTGGGAGACGAGCGTACGTTTTCCTTTTGTCTTGTGCAGTTTACTGGCTGCTACGCTTCTTTCTGTTTATTGGTAGCGCAACCACCATCAACAACTGTCACTCCGTAGCTTCGTCCGGAGCAAATATAGTGCCGCGCCGATCACGTATGTATGTGCGGGCCCTTCACGGAGTCGTAGCTCCGTCCCCCCCCGTAATGTTATAGCGAGCGTCGCAGCATTCCGAAAGTTCAGCGTACGGACACTGGGGGGCGCGCTCTTCTCACCCGCACACAGAGTGAGTGCGCACGCCCCCGTAGTCTTGTCCGTGCCCTTCCTACCCAACTTTAAGCGGACCGACGCGGTCAGGGCCTCGTCTGGTGGTGCGTTGTCGGTCGCGCGTGCCGAAACCGTTTCCTCCCCGCTCTCGTGTTCTCAACTTCTTAATGCCGGTATGGCGTGCGGAGCCCCGGACATCGTCACGGCACTGACAGCCCAGGCGCGCGCGGTTCGCGTGCGCCGTGAGCACACCCGTAATCACCTTCGCCGCTGAGTAAACACGAGTGCTTTCCCGGTTTTGTTTATTTTATTTTTTTTGTTCTCTCTCACTCTCCTCGTTCTTACGCGGTGACTTTGAGGCCTGCACCACCACCTCCCCCCTCTCTTTCTGCTCGACTTTTCGCCTTCCCGCTCGGCACTTCATTTTCTTTTACTTTGCCTTCGCGTATACCGCTCGCCTTTGTTCCACCCCAGTCGGCACGTCTCCGCCGCGGTCGGTCTCGAACCGCGGACAGTGCACGGCCCGAGGAGAACGGACGCGCGAGTGGCTTCGACGAAGGAGTGACGCGTGCCGTGCGTGGGCGGCCATTCGAGGCCGATTCGAGAGGTGCTGACCTTCGCCGAGCGCACTGCTATATATATATATGGAGAGAGAGAGCGAGAGGTCACTGCCTCTCACTGCAGATGAGCGAACGAGATTGCTGTTATTTTCGCGTCTATTCAACTTATTTTTTTTTCTGAGAATGTTTCTTGTCTGGCTGTTTCTTTGACGGCATTCCGTCGTACTTATTTGGAACTCTTTTTATTTTTTTTTCGAGAGGAGCGCTTTGAGAGCAATGTTTTAGACACCTAACGTCGCGAGGAATGTGTAACATTATGGTACCCTGTGGGGATTTCCGCTTGTGTTGTACCAAACTTTTCGAAATTTTCTTCTCTATATGACTGTTCCATTCGTACCAGACAATTAGAGGATAGAGTCCAGACAAATAACCAGCTGCAAAAATGCAGCCTGATAACAAATGGGGCCCAGCAAGCAAATACAGGCATATGTTAAACAGAGGCGGCATTGAGACTGTTTCATCAGGCCCCCACATGGCCCAATAACGTTTCGAAAAGGACAAAAGATGTAATTTGACATATCGGAGAATACAATGTCTGCAACAAAAGGGAACGCATGTAAAGTGCAAACAAGTAATGTATTATCACAAACAAGTAATGCGCCTGTGTTCGTTTTCCTTTTTCTTGTGGCGTCCCATTGCGCTGTATTTCGAGGAGGTTTGCGCGCGCGTGCGCGTGTGTGTGTGTGTCCGCACTTACGTCCTTAAACTATGATAGACAGTTACCAAGTTGGCTTTGGTGCAAAACGACATTCGTACATACAAAATGTCATACATTTTGATGCTGTGTGCAGAGTACAGAAGCCGACAACTTCTACAGCACAGTTAACAATATCCCAATGTTAAATACTATCGAAAGATGTTTGATGTTGTCCGGAAACAAGATCTCGCATATATCTTTCGCCTTTACACTATGCATCTGCACTATGGAAAATATATTTCATTAGGAAGAAACGTTCGGGAATGCAGGCGACTTTCTGGAAACAACAAAAAATGTTTGCGAAATATCAATGGGTATATTTAGTGATATCGCATAGAGCAAGCGAGATTCTGGAAACAAAGTGCGCATGGTTACGCGTTAACAATCATTATCTGACAATCTTGAAACTCCTCTTCATTTCTTTTTTCTATTTATTGCAGGTCCACAAATAGAGCAGTTCCTTAATACTCCCATAGATTAACATGGGAACAATTCAGAAACGCATGAGGACTGCACAGTCATTAAATGTGCCCGTTGTCAGCCCCGGAATATTAGTTATGTTCAGTTATCTGTGCCCAATCTCTGCTATTTGACTTGCGTTCTTACTGCCTCGAAATAATGTTGTTGTTTTCCTTCGCAACTGCTCCGTGTGATTCGTTTATGCCACGTGAAGTTTACACCTCATTGACCTCTGTAATGTTTTTTTTTTTAGTTTTCAATATTGTTTACTGCATCTGCCGCCGCTCTCACATAATTAACAACTAAATAATTATCTTAATTAACATTAATCATGTCCAATCACAGTGTTCTAGGCAAGAGCCAAGACTGTCGGTGATTTTGTTTATTATTCCGAGTAAAAGACGATCTTACGAGGCATCGCGAGAAAAATGCCGAGCAGCGCGGTAGAGTGTGGCAGATACGCGCAGGCTACTGGGTAGTATCGGATGACCCCACTGATAATGAACGAGAGCAGCAATAGCTATCGCTGCAGTAGTGGCATCTTATTCCTGGTTACCATGTTGAGAACTTCTACTCCTTTTATTTGACTTGAAGACGGCTGCTATGATACCACGCTCTCGTTTTCACCACTGTGACGCTTTTTCTTGGTTACTTATTGACGTGACAGAACATATCTGAACTGCTCTGCGAAATGAGTGAGGCGTTGCACGGCAGCCCCTCTTGCCTGGGATGAACGGATCCTAGCAATAAACAAAATTTTTACAAGGAAGTGTGAACGATGAACACAAGTACGCAAACAGTAAAAGCAATAAAAATGATAAATAAAAAAGAATGACTAATATTATTATTAAAGTAGAAGACAAAAAGCAGGTTCGAGCTATATTGTAGGCTCTGACCTTATTTACTTCGACAGCCGCATTCTCCTAGACGGAAAACCTTATTTTAAAGTTAGCTTTGCTCGCCCACATATTCCTGACTGAACATGCCGAACACCAGCACGGAAAAAAAATAATAATAATAACAACAATAATTACAACAACAAAATGAAACTACAAGACACTTCAAATCTTCTACAAGAGCCGCAACATATTTTTCGCGCAAACAACACGATAAGCGATAGTATAAGCCATCCTTCAAGCTATTTCAGATTAACATTAAGGTTTAAGAAAACTGAGTTCCCTTCTTTCTACGTACTCAAAAGCCGTCTATCTACGCGAACGCACGAGAATATGACGGTCATGCGAGAACATGACCTTTCGCACTTCTTCAGTTTTCTTACATCAAGTGCTCGATGAAATATGCCACACACACAAAAAAGACATCTGCTTCGCCCCGCGGTAACTCGTCGTCTGACCAATTCAATGAGCCACTTTCAGCGCTTTCCGTCCTGCTGACCAGGCCAGCGTCGAACAAGACAACTCTCGAAGCGGCAGTGTCAAACGCATGCTCGCGCCATCAACTTCAAAGCGTCTCACAGCAGCAAAAGTGAGGACAGATACGCAGTGCGAGAGGGCGTAACAGGAGGACGAGGAGGAGGGGTGCGGTCTTTGGAGCGGCAGCCGCGTCGGGCAACCGAAACGTAATTGTCTACAGCACCCTCGTCCCCGCAGGAATGCCTTGGCGCATGCGTGAGTCTGAATGAAAGGAATGAAGAGAACAGACTGGCGCACACGGAGATACGAGCGAAAGAAAACTTAAGAACGATAGAAGAACGGCGGGGCGGAAGTGGCCACAGAAACATCGGTCATCTTCTTCCGCAGGGCCATTTGCACCCCGCACAAGAGGGCGCTTCTTTACAAAAAGAAGGAGCTGCTCGTCAGGCTCTATTCCTGTTGCTTGGTATACTTAGTTTTTTGTTTGATTTTATGAAGTGTCGCAGCGGTTACTTTGTTTCGTTCGTTAACTCTCTTATATATATATATATATATATATATATATATTGTATCTTCGTACTATAGTTGCAGGACGTGTGCATCAGGCGCGCGAATTCTGACATCATGAAAAAATAAAACAATCAATAAACCGCAGCCACATCTCTGCGTTTTCTCTGTAAGGAATGAAAATAAGAGCACCAATAGGACTCAAAGAAACAGAGTCTTCGACTTCAACTTTCGCTAACAGTAACAGCAACAAACAGAAATGGACGAATCGTTTCAAGGCGATGATGGCTTGACTCTCACTTCGCCTTTAAGTTTCTATAAAGCAAGAAGCCGCAAGCACGACGACAAGATGGACGAAAAAAAAAAGTTTCAGTAAGTAGCCAGCAGAACCTCCTTCGCGTCGCTTGCGGTGGTGAAGGCACGAATAGCCAGCTCTGCGGAGTATTAACAAGAAGCCTGGCGGGCGAAAACTGTCGCTGCCCGGCACACAGTACGGCCCCGCGCGCGGCCCCCTCGCTCGACTCCCAGCAAGCGCGACGTCGCGACCGCGCGGAGACGTCGTCGCGGCCGTCATTGAATAGAGCTCATAACGCGGGGCATTTGAGCCCCCGAAGAGAGAGAGGGAGAGAGAGAGAGGGAGAGAGAGAGAGTTGGGGGAGGGCTGCTGAAAGGAAAGATCGTCGCTCGCCGCAAAAAAAGCCATTTGTTCTCGCGGACGGACGAGAGAAAGCCGCAAGGAGCTCCTCGGCGGCTTCGAGTCTCGGGCAGCGCCGAGACGCACAGACGTACGTGCAGACGCAGACGCGCTGTACGCCGCGAAGAATGCGAGGAACGGACGAGAGGCGAAGCTCGGGGCAAAGCGTGCGAGACGCCCGGTGGACCGCATCATCGCCCGGGCGATTCTTCCTCCTCCTCGCGCGCGCGCGGCCCCCATGCATCCAGTTGTTTCCCTCCGGTTGCGCTTCCGGAGACCCCCCCCCCCCCCCCCCCCCCCATGTTGTGGCGTGTGGCTGCTATTCGCGACGCCCAAGACGGCGCCCGCCACGACGTTACATATACATGGCTGCGGTGGCGCCCGCGCATTGCCGCTCGGAAATGCACATCGCGACGCGAGCCGCGGTCTGTGACGATGCGAGCGTGTCGGAGCGCGAATGGCCGCGCGTCGAGACGTCTTTCTGCGTGCGCTCGCCTCCTGTAGCCTGAGGAATAGAGGGAATGGGGGGGGGATGTATGGTTGGGTGGGGTGAGCCCATTGTCCTGCCGCCTGGACGACGAGTTCTGCGAAGCGTTATGTCGCGAGAGCCCTCGCGTTCTCGTCCTTGGAAGGAAGAAGAACATGCCGGGGACACCCACCAGCGCTATGGCGGGCCGCGATGCGAGGCCAGTGGTGTGCGTGCGTTTGAGAGCGAGGAATCCGGCGGGAGGACGCGCCTGGCGCCCACGGTCCAGAGGGTTTCAATGGATATTCAGCGGCCGCGGTGCATGACGCATTCCGCAACGCGCGCCCGCGTGCCCTCTGCCGCGTTCTGCGTGGACGCCGCGCGCGGTCGTCGCCAAGATAGAGGCGAGTGCGGCGACAACCGCGTTGGTGCGACACATACATAAAAGATGCGCGCCTGGCAGCCCGGCGCGCATTCGGGGGCTGCTCATGCCGATTCTGCCGATATCTGCTTGTCGCGCGCGCGGCGAAAAGTGGGGCGCACTCCGTCGGACATTACGCGCGTCCGCGGCCATCTGCCACGCCTGCTTAGCGGCGAACGCGCACGGCGACGGCCTGGCTATTCGGCTCTTCGTTCTTCTTGGCGAATCGCATTTTTTTTTTTGACGCAGCTCCTTTCAAGCTCGGTCATCCTCTTCGGGGGCTCCGGAAGGAACGACCGCTCATCCTCGTTTCCCGAGACTCGTTCACATTTTTTGGGTGGCAGCCGCTAAGCCTAGGCAATGTGAACGTCGTATACGGGGGCGTGCGATGGGAGGGCTGAGGAGGCTTGTATACACGCATGCAAAAAAGTTCAGTTCCTGGCATGACATAAACGAGGATCAATGGACAACGAGGAAGATGATGTAGCTTAAAGTGCCTGTCTCGGTCCTCCTTGTTCGGGAAAGTCAGGGAATACAGGGTGAGCTGGATAGGACGAAGACGTCATGAAATCTTGCTGACCCTTGCTTACTTACATAACCAACGCAGTATCTGTCAGAATAGTGCGCTACTGGTGGGTGCGACAATTACAATGTATGTGGGTCGCCAGACGTCATCTTCACTCTTTATCCACACCACATTTCCAGGCCGAGAGATGTGATGTTTGATCATAGCTAATGCACCTTTGTTTACTGAACTCGCCCATGTCTATACGTTCAACGACGACGTTCCGTTTCTTTCTTTTTTTGCGTTACGTAAATTTATTATGGATATTAGACTGTCACAAAAAAAAAAGGACTGAAGTTGGCTTCTCCCCACAAAGACCTTTACTGTGGCGAAGCCAAACTTGACGAGCGCTAATTCAAGCAGCGCATCCACGTTGCGCCAGCGTTTGCAGGGCACGCGCGGTTGAACAAATTACACACATATTTATTGAAGTAATAACTAATGCACTATTCTGCGGAGAATCCATTGAACTATAGTAGTTTTCAGAAAAACAATGTAGTCGAGGCTCATGAACAGCCGCATGATGATGTTAAATACATTCCGCCACATTTATAAACAACGGTCAGTTATCGTTCTTAGGTCAAAAAGCAGGATACTGGGTCTCCAAGCAGGATGTGAGGACAGGAAGCAGAACGCACACATTGCCATCTATGCGTCATTGTGGCTGGTAAATATACAGCTGTGCGCTAAGAATGTTCTGACGTGCTTCCCGATCTTGATCGTGATTTTGATGGTGAACAGGATTCGCTTGCAATTCATACATGCGGGCACAGCACAAGAACAAGAACACAAGAACAATATTTTTATTTTTTCCCTGCTTATAGGCGTAGCCGTCTGTGCGCCTTATGAGAGATGATGGACGCCACACAAAAACGACTTTCCTGAAAGCGTTTCGACCAGTCTTTCATGGCAATTCGGGACCCGTCTAAAAAAAAAAAAGATACCAGTAACCTTCCGGCTCCAATGGTGTGTCTAGCTTTGAAGTTCTGCATTGAACGTGTCTAATTAAAAATTCAGGTGGAACCTGACTCTCTACACTGCCGCGACAAAGGCCACAATTAACTGTGACTTGTGGCGCGTTATTTAATAATAATAATAATAATAATAATAATAATAATAATAATAATAATAATAATAATAATAATAATAATAATAATAATAATAATCAATCGCGTATTTATCATGCCCCGGAACAACTCTAAGGTCTCAGTGCTGGCGCACGCATGCATCGAGAAAAGACGAGAAAACTGCAGAGGAATATAAGTAAAAAAAAAAACGCAAGGTGAATACAAAAGAAAGGAGAAGGGCAGTTAAACAATTTTTCAACTATAACACAACGACGCAAAGCTCAGAAAATAACAATGAGAGCGAGTTATGAAACATATCAAGATCATGAGAATAAGCGTTATAAAGACTGTGGACGAACATTCTGTGGACAATTGAGTGTGGGTGATGGCAAGCAGGAACGTGAAAAGGCCTATGTTCTCTGCTCACCTTGGGCGAAATACGAAACATAATACAACTGAGGAGTTCGAGGCAGGATATCGCGAAGGAGTTTGAAAAAAAAAAGCAGAAGGTGAGCGCGATTACAGTCGGCAACGAAGCAAGGGTAATGACAATAATCTGACAGTGCTAGAACATGGTCCAGAGTGGTGATGATATGTGCTCAGAAACGTTTTCTGGACCCGATCTATAATGTCACTGTTTTATCTAGAAATACCATTGGAGACGACCGACGCGTATTCGTGTTGAGGAATATACACTGTTGCGTGCAACTTGCGGAAAGGTGTAAGACAACTGAATTCCCTCGGCAGTCTGTCAACTTAACCATGACGTCTGAAACCCCGCATTGCAACGCGTTTAGTAGGGAGCAGAAAATTGTAAGATTGTATCAAAAAGTACACCGTGATCATCGAAGTCACAGACCTTAAACAACGGTAAAGAATCAACCTGCAAAATAAGAAGAAAAAAATTATCGCTGTTTTGCGTGTGAAAGCCACTACTTTGGTCATAGTGACATTCAAGATGGGCTATTATATTTTCACCGTTAAGAAAAAAGGACAGGTCCGACTGCAGGGCGCGAAAGTCACCAACATTGTGAATTTTCTTTGAATTCTTCGCGTCATCGGTATATAAAAGGAAAGCAGAATTCGAAATAGCAAAAAGAGCGTCATTAATAAAAGGTTAGGAAAGGGAGTGGTCCTAATACTGATCTTCGAGGGACGTCCCTAGTTGTCATGTAAAAAGAAGATATTTGGCCATTGACCTCAACACAACATGATCTGTGAAGAAGATAACTGCGCAAGATATTGACAATTGGCGAATCATCACCAAAATGCGTAAGCTTGATCAGAAGCAGTGAACGGCTGACTACATTAAAAGCTTTGCTGAGGTCACAGTAAGCGGTGTCAACTCGCCACCTTTGAAGTACCGGTACGGTTGTCCGTGTCGTGAGACTTGCGGGACTTGCGATGGTGGAGCGATGGGTGAGACATCCCTGTTGATTCGGAATCAATGAGTTATTCACAGTAAAAAGATAAAAATAAATACGTTACGAAGAGCAAGCTCCAGAATCTTAGAGGTGGCACAGAGAAGATAACGAGGGCGATAATTCGAGACACCAGTTTTACAGCCACACTTAAACACAGGGAAAAACACGAGCAGTTTATCACGTGTGAGAGAAAGTGGAATGATTCATATACTTGTTGAATATAGATGTCAATACCGGGGCAAATATAAAGCCGTATAATAATAATAATAATAATAATAATAATAATAATAATAATAATAATAATAATAATAATAATAATAATAATAATAATAATAATAATAATAATAATGACTAAGGCGTCGCCACCGCACATGTTCTGCTCAACCAACATCACGCGAAATGTTTACGTCTACGCTATAGGGCATACATAATCATACATATTACACTGTTTCGGTCAATGCTTTGCGAATAAAAATCTAGGAGAGCAAAACACGAAGCATAACGGAGGCCTGTAAAGGGGAGTATTTGGTCTTTCATATCACAGTAAGACGTGCTGCCCGGTTGCTAAAAACGAATGGAGGTTGTGAAGCAAGGCATGGAACAATCTGAGCAAGGTAAATTGACAACTTCCTATTTTGTCTTGTTAAGACATCCGTTTTTATTGTTTTCCAGGAACCTGATTTGCACAAATTACTCGGTTGAGGAACATAAAGTGATAGCCGTAAGGCGCAACATGCTCATTAGATTCCCGCAGAGTCTGTCACCCTCAAGTTCAAGACGTCTCACGTAACATCATCGACGGCTGCAGAACTCGCAGCTATCCGTGCTGCTTTAGAGTTTATTTGTCACAAATCGTCACAGTCATGGTCCCTCTTATGTGACTCGAAGGCAGCTCTCCAGTGTCTGATGTCCCCTTTCAACCACGGACCAAATATGCAACTAGTGGCAGACATCCGACTACTCCACCATCAAGCAATCAACAAAGGGCACAACGTCATCTACCAGTGGATACCGGGTCACTGCGGAATCGCGGGCAATCATCATGCGGATGATGCCGCCCGATCGGCCCACGATGGTGCCCACGTTGTACCACTACCACTGTCACGAACAGACGCAGCCACAAGTCTTCGCTCCCTCGCCCGCGAGCTCACGCAGAATCTGTGGAACACCAATGAGTTCACGAACGGACGTCTCCACAGATTGGATCCATGTCTGCAACTCCGCCTACCACCAGGGTTACCACGAGCGGAAGCAACACTTCTGTGCCGCCTGTGGCTCGGCGGGGCATTCACGAACTCTTATTCATTCCGCATTGGAATGGCCGACAGCCCTACTTGCGGCACCTGCGGCTGCGAGGAGACGATTCAGCACCTCCTTTGTGACTGTCCCAGCTACAAAGTGCCAAGAACAGTGCTCGTAACCGCGCTCGAAAAACTGGACAATCGCCCCTTTACAGAGGAGAAGGCTCTAGGACACTGATCCAGACGGGCTTCGGCACTCAAGGCCTTAAGGGCTTTGTTGAAGTTTTTAAGGACATGCGAACTGTGCGATCGCCTTTGAGTGTTGTATCGCGTAGTATCGCGGTACTGCGTGAATTTCCTTAATTTTTTTTCTCTTCTTCTTCTTTCTCCTTTTATTCCCTTTACCCCTTTCCCCAGCACAGGGTAGCCAGCCGTTACTTACACTGGCTAACCTACCTGTCTTTCCTCCTCTTTGTCTCTCCCTCTCTCTAGATTAATATGGCACACGAATTATGCACGTAAACATACATAGTTTGGCCTGATCCACAAGGAGTAGGTATGTCAAGCTCGTGACAAACGGAAGAAAACAGACTAATATCAGCAGAAACGCTATGTACTGGCTGCAAAAAGGAAGCAAGAAACGTAGGAATATATTCCGGAGATTATCGCATAAATCATGCCATGATTTCTGGGACCATGTACTTGACCGTCATCATACGCAGAGGGTCACAATTGTACTGCTGCACGTTTTGAAGACACCCGAGCCTTTGATACTGCCTTTGATACTGTCTTTGATACTGCATTTTATACTGCATTTTATACTGCCTTTGATAGTGCCTTTGATACTGACTTTGATACTGACTTTGACAGCGCCTTTGATAGCGCAGTGAACGCTTTTCTGCGTGCGCATCCCTTGTTACCTCTATCTGCTGTTCCACCCGCTTCCACCTACCCCAGTGCAGAGTAGAAAACAAGGTACAACTTAGTTAACATCCATGCCTTTCCTTTTCTGATCTATCTCTTGCTCTCATAAATAGCAATAATGTGGCTTCGAAGATGGGGGGGGGGGGGGGGGACGAACGGCTTGTTCGTTCGCTGCATATATATTTTATGAAGAAAAAATATGTGCTTCTTCAGCACATGTTCCTGCTCTCGATGCCTACTTTGTGCAAACAAAACCACAAGCTGAAAATTCCGGATGGTGTCGTTAGCACTGGCATTTCATGCTATCGGGTTGTAACCACCGGAATGTGTTCAAACCATTCATCAAACCATTCTTCCCCGATGACTTTATAGAAACAATGAAGGAGTATATTCACATTGCCTACTTTCATGTTTCCTGCATATCGGTAAGTTTCTTGCATGGATCATCTCGTGAAACACAGAAAGATGCTATATTAGGACGGAGAAAAAGGACATTCACTGCTGTTGTCTGATGTCTCGCTGTTTTCACCAAGCCACTTCCCAAGCATTAAGTTTACTAAAGTAGTAGCAGCAGTAGTAGTAGTAGTAGCAGAAAAAAAAGACGGAGACGGACAAGAAGAAGAAATATGAATTTGCAGCGTCCCAACTACCGGTCTTTTGATCCACACTTGTACTGTGCGTTCAAACGGGAAGGCGAACTTCTATGCACACTTACTCGAACCTTAGTTTTGCTTTTCCTTTTCATTTGCACGACAAGAAAATTTTGGGGGCTCAAGAAACGTATATGATAGGAGAGTTGCACATTATCCTAAAATCTGTTCGCTGAGCACGCTTCCCCTAGAGCCGGATCAGAATGATTCAGTACGAAGGCACTTCACTAAGGCGACTTTTCGCTGTTAACTGGCCTTTAGAGCGCGCCTAAGCATTGTTCCAAGTGGTTGAGAATTCTCTCGTCAATCTCTCTGTCTCTGTATGTTGTAGCATGTGCAATGCAAATGAACATACCAACAGTTACGAATAAGAATAAAGTAAGCCGAGTAACCAAGCCACAGCTTACACTCAAGCTGAGCGCTAACTGTACAGCTTGAGCAACGTCGCGAGCGACCGGGTGGCTCCCTATTGCTCTAGTTTCCGAAATCCCCGCAAGATGTCGGCCGTCACCGCCCACCTTGCGCAACCTCGCGGTTTCCCTTCTCCGATCGCCGGCTCTGCCACAACCAGCATCACGTGCTTCGCTCGCTCATGGCCTTTTTTGTTTCACGCGCGCTCTCCCCTTTCTCGAGTCAGTCGCACGCAGTGCCGAGGAACGAAAGTACGGATAAAAGCAAAAAAAAAAAGAAAGGGAAAAAAAGGAACGAAACGGTAAATAAACCGACGGAGGGGAGGGTGGGGCTCCGAGAGGCGAAACGCGAGGGCGCCGTGGCTCCGATTGGCTCGAGCCCGGCTCGAAAACAAAAGCGCCCGCTTCCTCATTGGCCACGCACGTAACGCGCGCAATAGCTCCTCCGCCAAGAAGACGGAACGGAAGGGAAGCACGGGAGGAATCGGGTGAAGTGGCGGCGGCGCCCTTCTTCTTCTCCTCCTCCTCCCCACGGCACTCTCCCCGTCCTCGCTCTTTGGGCCACCGCCGTGTCTAGAAACCTCTCTCCTCCTTTCCTTTTCCACCGCGCTCCCTCGAAACACCCTCGATTTTATTTTTTTCCCTCCTTTTCGTTTCAAGCTTTCCTCCCCGCTTTCTCAGCGACGTCGTCGACCCGCAGGCACAAATTTGCCCGTATGGCCGACTAAACACTACTTTACAGATTTCGATCGCCGCCAGCTCCTTTTTTTTTTTTTGCTGCTTTCCCGCGATCAAGCCGGAGAACGTTTTCGCTGGAGGGAATAAAAAGGTGGCAGGATGAAAAACAAAACAAATCGAGCCAAAGCGAGGCAAGACGAAGCCAGATCCAGGCGGTCGTCGCCGGCTGGCGCCCGTCAGGTTCCCTTAGGGCTTTAGGCGTCGGAGGTAAGAGGGAAAGGCGGCATGTAGAGGTATCGGGAAACAGGGAAACGCTGCTGCTGCTGCTGCTGCCGCGTCGTGTTGCTAAAGGGCTCTCCGATCTTCGCTCGCACTTTGCGGATAGTTCTGGGAGAAAACAGAGCTAGAGGCGCAAACCTCGAAGAAATGTGTAGCGAAGGAAAGGCGAAACACGGCCACTCTCGCGAGGGGAAACGCGGCAATGGCTGGCGAGGGAGCGCCTCGCCCGCAAGCCGAAATAGACGTGTATATACAACGTAGCTGTACCAAGGGTACGGCAAATCGAGAGCGATTCTGGCCTTCTATATGAGTTCGTTGCTCGGAAACGCTGTGTGACGCCTTCAGCAGCGCATTAAGCGCGTTTATTTGTTTGTCTTAAAGGCGTGCGCGTGCATTCAGGGCATGTTTCGACGTGTATTATTGGGAACAATAAGTAAAATATTGTTTAATTACCTTTCGTTGTTGTTTATTTGGCCCATTAGAGAAAAGAAGTAAAGTGCAATGCGTGTTGTGAAAAACAAAGCTTACACCCGTGAGCAAAAATACACGGACCACGGGAGCGCCACGCCTGCCGTGGAGAGTGGCGCTCGAGTGACGGTGCGAATGCGCGCCTCATCATATCTGCGGGCATGGCATGTCGCCTTCCTCAACGAGGTGCGTTATTTGGCGACTAAACATTCAACGGGCCTCGCTTAGGCCTGTGCCGCTTCCTCTTCTCCGTCACATCAGCCCCGCTGTATCACTGAGTGACATGCGGCGAAGCTGCCTTGCGCGTCCGTCGCACATCTCGTTTCATCGGTTATCTATATAGTAGCCTACTGCCTACTCTGCCGCCTTTTGACGACTCGAGCACAATGCCAATATCGGCTTGGTGCGGCCTTATGTTATCGTAAGCGCTTCCAGTATCTGCTGCCGCTCACTCAAGCATATAGTTTTCCAATCGGCATTCTTTGTCGCGCAAGGTGATTGCAACAGCTTATCGACACTTTCTTCTGTGAATGTAGCAGCAGCACGTGTTCAGCAAATATTGGAAGCGTTTGCGATGACGTAACGCCGCGGTAAGAAGCAAGGCATTCTGGCCGAGTCGTCAAAAGGGGTGAAAGTAGGCAGTAGGCAGCGCGATAACCGAAGAAACTGCAAATGGCGGCAGACGAGCAAGCCAGCTCTCGCAGTGGAGATGTGATGGAGGGGCAGATATCACGGAGCCCAGGAATCGGTGCAAGTGGCTGCCCGTTCAACGTTCAGCTAGAGTACACTCTAGTTCAGCCATCAAGCAGCATACGTCATCTAGGAAAGCCGTCACGTATGATGGGACGCGCATGCGCGACGGAGCTCCCGCGCCACTCTCGACAGCAGGCGTCGAGAGCGGCGCCGTTTGGCACTTTTGGCAGATGCACCAAGGCCGATTCAAATAGGTCGCGAAGCTTCGGGCGAAAAGTGGTTCAGTACAGATTGTCACCGACATCAGCATGGGGGGTTATGGGAGCAGCGATCGAAGCGCGACTATGTTTGGAGGGAACAAACATTGGGAAAGAAAAACGCCTTTTTTAATTCGAACGAGACACAGTTAGATTCATTGAACGAAAATAAAATTCCTAGTCAATTTTATATATTCGTGATGAGTTAAATAAATACGTTTAATTTTATTATTAGTAGTAAATGCATTTCTTTTCAGCGCCCAACGCTACAGGGGGCGTTGACGCCACTATCAGTCGCAGTGCAATGCACGTCTTGAAATGGGCAGAAAGGCGCACTCGTATCACCTGTTGAAATACGCCCCCCTCACAATTTGTGCTTTCTTGCTTGTCGAAGTTTGTCTGAATTTGGTGACGCGGGTAGCTTCATTGCTTCTTAATCTGTTCAGTCAAAAGTAGTGAGTTACGACCGCCAGATAATTGTGTAGTTGTTTTCGTGCGACTGCGCTGGCCGACGGACTTGGCATCCGACAATAGGATCAGCACTCTACACCTAAAGCTTTCGTCGGCCTCCAAAGAAAGTATGTTCTGCGCAGGGATGCGATTTCGACAACCGTACGGCTGGCCTTTTCCTGCATCGCTTTCCACGCTGAAAGCTCGAAATGCCCATAAGTCGAATGGCGGGGCATTTGAATATATAGGTCCAAAGGAAGAACAACAAAACAAATTTCGCGCCTTCGAAAACAAAATGACGTCACTTCTGCTTTTAACGGACGTGGCGTGACGTTATTTTTTCTTCCGCCGGAAGTGTTCCCACCACATACAGATGGCGCTAAGCCCCATGAACCGGCGATGGACCGCCATGTTTTGAACGTATGGGCTCCTATGGAAGCTTCGCTACCAGGTACATTTACCTTGGATGCACATTGCTACGCGCTGACGCGCTCTCGTGGTGCGCATACTTTTGCTCGGCGGTGTACGTGACGTATTTCTGGCTCTGCGATCGATTGCAGCGTCTGCGGTCAGCAAAAGCGCAGCCTCCCAGATTGATTTCTGCTACGAGGTGGGAGCCGATGGGGCACAGATTTGCAGACTACCGGTTAATCTGTGAAGAGCAAACAGAAAGCGCGCCTCGTATCGAAGAAAACGCAAAGCTCTGAACACACCATGAGCTGACAAAAGTTGCTTTGTTGGCTGTAGTTCGTGTACTGGTTCTAACTGCCTTGCGTGCGTTGAGCGCACACCTATACTATACCTTGACAAAGCCGTAGAAAGGGTGCCATTTGTTCCCCGAAGTGCAGCATATTATGATTTAAAAAATGCGTGCAGACCTACTTCGTCTACGAAACTGCAAAACTGGTTTGTTGAACATTTTGTCCATTATTAACTAAATGCTCGTGTACTATAGGGTGGTTGCCCGGGCTAGTTGGTCATTCATGATCGAAAATAACGTAGAGCGCGAAGGACAAGGACAGCGATAGACGACAGCGCTGTGAATGTCGTCCATCGCTGTCCTTGTCCTTCGCGCTGTACGTTATTTTTGATCATGAATGCTCGTGTTTAACCATCTGCAAGGGGCAGTTAATTTTAGAACATACCCTTTGTCAGCGGCCTCTGAATCAGGTGACACACTATTACAGGTCACGAGTTTAGGATTGGTAATCATCACAGATGCATATGTTGAAGGATGCGTCTTCCGGGCACGTAATCCTTCTGCTGTGGATGACTTGTCCCGTATACGTTGACCCGCGGCTACAAAATTACCGGCGCTTAAACGGCACACTAAAGAAAACAATAAACCGTTCTTATTCATTTTTTTTTTCATAATTGCTTCGAGTATGTTTTTTTACCTGCTTGTATATTAAATCATATCTTCCCCCAAACAAACATACAGTGCATTGCTACTCGGCACCGTTCGTAAAGACATGAATTAATTAATTTATACATGACTAATTCACTTTAGGCCTTTTAACATGTGGCTTGATTTGTTTGCGGTCGTAGTAGTGACGAAAGCGCAAGAGCGAGAGAAGCACACGGGGCAGGCAATGTCTCACGCAAGAATTCCCCTAAAGACCGCAGATACACACGAAACGTGAAGCTGCACTTTCATGCATTGAAAGGCAAAAGCAACGTGCAAGATATATATCTGGCACTCGAAAGTTTGTCAGTTTTTAGTCAGCACTGGTCCTGTATGCTTCGACGCTGTGTGCTGACATTCTCATCAAAATAAACTTTCTCTCTCTCACACACACACATTCGTTTCATCCTGTATGCGATATTAAATTTATGTAGGGGTATTCGAATAAAAAAATGTTCTAATTGAATAGGAATATTTGACAAAAAATATTAAGTTCGAATATCGAATCGAATGATGAATATTTGCCATTTATAAACATAGTGAAAAGTAAAATACACTTGGTTACTGCAATATTAGCTGTTTTTGTATATTTGAGCTTTGCGCCACCAGGTGGCTGCACCATGCAGGGCGCTCCCGTTCGTGGCTACGGTGGCTGGAAGGGGCCTTCTAACCACCATATTCATGGCTGCGCCCCTACGCCCCAGCCTGCGTTTACCCGACTACCGGTCATTCTAAACCTCAAAGGTTTCGTGGAGTTAGGGAATAATAGCCATATTTACCTTATATATAACGATATTAAAAATTCAAGGGGCACTTAGTTATCCCTACGTGGACGAACGCGGAAAGCATTGCGACCATGCGACTCGAGCGGCCATGTGAGCAGAAGTGCAGCGAAGTCCGGTGGCGCCACTGGCGGAGTCACGTGACTGCAGCGGACTCGTCACCGAAACCGCCGCGTCGTCTCACGACCAACTGTGTTCGTCACAAGGTGCGCACGACGCGCGGTCGTGGGTTCGACGCCCACCGAAGGTCCAGGGTTTGACTCCCAACAAAGGTCGTGGGTTCGAGTGCCTTAATTACGTCTACCTTAATTATCTGTGCCTTAATTAAGGTTGCCTTAATTAACAGCAAAGATCGTGTCTTCGAGCGCCCTAATTAATTTTAGCTTAATTAACTGTGCTTTATTTAACTTCGCCTTAATTAACACCAAAGTTGATGGCTTCGACTCCCGCCAAATGTCATTGTTTCGGGTGTCTTAAATAACGGCGACTTTATTCACTTCGCCTTAATTTACACCAAATATCGTGGGTTCGATAAGATTGATTACGCCAACGCCGACAACTGCGCCGCATTTTCCACCTCACGAGCCATATAATCCTTTCTCATTAACAATTGAATTTTGGGTCAGCTGAGAAGTTTGTAAATTAAAAACAGAGTGTAGGTGAAGCTATCCGGTGCACCATGGTGGCCATCATGATGGTGACCAATAATGATGAGGGTGATGTTATGTTAAACTGCAAATTTGAGCCGTACGTTGTACACCGACAAGTTACTTTGTACTTTCTTGATTACCCCCCTTACTCAATGCCCTGTAAAGGGGCCTGTAAGGTATGTTCAATAAATAAATAAATAAATAAATAATGATGATGAAGAATAAACTTTGTTGAGCAGATTGTTGTTGTAGCGCTATGGTGGGAGGCCTCACTTAGTCGAGGGAGCCTTGGCGCCGTTGTCTTCACCCTCGTATTGGTTCTCGCACTGTTTGAGTGCGAGAACCAATACGTTGTTTACCGAAGTGACCGAACTGGTAGAATTGGTGGTGGCGTTCTGCTCGCCGTTAAAGAATGTATTAATTGCTTTTTTGTGACCATTGATACCAATTTAGAGCTAATTTGGTGCTGTATAACTATTAGTTTTAAAAAAATAATACTAGGTGTGTGCTACCGATCCCCATCAAGCGACTCATCCTTTTGCGATGACTTATATGATTGTTTAAATAAGATTACCATGCGTTTCCCCGGAACGGAAATCATACTCTTAGGCGATTTTAATTTTCCTAACATTGTCTGGTCACATGTCAATCCCTTTTCTAATCCTTCGTCGGCCGAGGCCAATCGATTCATTTCCATTTGCTCTGACTTCGGCTTATCGCAGATCGTCAGACTTCCAACACGTGTAGCACAAAACACATCTTCACTCCTGGACCTCATTCTAACGTCATCGCCCAATAACTTTTCTGCGGTGACACACATGCCCGGACTAAGCGATCATGACGTCTTGCATTTTACACTTACAACAACACAACAAAAAACATACCGACAGCGGAAAAAGTTCCGAGATTATAAAAAAGCTAACTATCAAGCCATCAACAGAGAACTATGCATATTTCTAGACACATTCCTCCCACTTTATCTGCAACGCTCCGTAGAAACTAACTGGTCTATCTTCAAAAATAAAATAAGTGAGCTTATCACCAAACACGTACCCCTTCGATCCGTCTATGCCAACAATAAAGCACCATGGTACAGCACATATCTTAATCGGTTATCGAACAGGAAAAAACGTTTATTCCGTACAGCGAAACATTCCCCAAAACAGACACATTGGCTAGCATATAAACACGCAGCAATTTCATATATTAAAGCCCTAAGGTCAGCCAAATTTTCATTCCTTAATTGTAAACTTCCAAATTTATTGAAGACTAATCCAAAACGCTTCTGGGAAGCCATACGAGGAAACAACCATAAAACTGGAATATCATTGCTAACAACTTCTGGTGACCCAGTACCTGACCTGTTGTGTTCTAGTGTACTTAACAATACCTTCACTCAGTCATTCTCATCACCTCAGACCCCTGATCCGATGCCTGAGATAAAATCAACTAACTACCATTTCATGGATACCATCGTTTTTGACGCAACTGTTATCAAAGCCATAGTACAAAACTTAAAACCTAAAGCATCATGTGGGGTAGATGAAATTAACACTATATTCTTACAAAACACAGCGGAATACTGTTCAATCCTACTAGAATGCATTTACTCACAATCTTACAACTCTGGCACCTTACCGTACGATTGGAAAATTGGCAAAGTAATCCCCATTCACAAAACCGGACCAACCCATGATCCACACAACTATAGACCTATTTCACTTACATCTGTACCATGCAAAGTTATGGAGCATATAACATACACACATCTGGTTAACTTTCTTGAAAATAACAACTTCTTCACAGTTATGCAGCATGGATTCCGTAAGAACTTCTCTTGTGACACTCAGCTTATCCTCTTCACTAATGCCCTGCATGCCAATTTAGATTCTGGTTTTTTAACAGATTGTATATTTCTCGACTTCTCTAAAGCATTTGACAAAGTGAACCATGCATTGCTTCTTCATAAATTAGGCGTTCTAAACATAGACCCCTCCGTAATTAATTGGATTCGCGCGTTTCTGACATCACGTGTTCAATTTGTAACCACTAATGACGCTAACTCACCTTTAGCCCCAGTTGACTCCGGGGTCCCGCAAGGGTCTGTGCTCGGTCCTTTATTATTCCTAATTTATATTAATGACTTGCCCACTCACGTTTCCTCGAACATTTGTCTTTTTGCGGATGACTGCGTCTTGTATCGTAAAATAACTAATTCTTCAGATATTCTACTAATTCAGGAGGATCTCAATAACATAAATGAGTGGTGTCGTACGTGGCGCATGGAATTAAACATTAGGAAGTGTAAGACAATGAGGATTTCTCGTACTAACGTCATCTGCCCCACCTATACGCTAAATAACATCCCACTAGAATGTGTAACGTCATATCGATACTTGGGGGTTCACATTGCCAACAATCTATCCTGGAAAACTCACATTGATCACATAACATCTAAGGCCACTCGCACACTGGGATACTTTCGTCGAAAATTTTCTCAAGCACCATCATCACTAAAACTCTTACTATACACAACTTACATTCGCCCACAACTAGAGTACGCGTCATTAGTATGGGACCCCGGTCATGACACCCTCATAGAGTCTCTAGAGGCAATACAGAATCGATCAGCCCGTTTCATTCTCACCAATTACCAAAGAACTGCGAGTGTCACTAACATGAAAGCTCTCCTTCACCTCCCGCTGTTATCAACCCGTAGAAAACTATCTCGCATATGTCT
Organism: Dermacentor albipictus; assembly: GCF_038994185.2. NCBI lineage: Eukaryota > Metazoa > Arthropoda > Arachnida > Ixodida > Ixodidae > Dermacentor > Dermacentor albipictus. The sequence goes on along the minus strand of NC_091821.1, from coordinate 467,064,885 downwards.
TTTCCATAAAATCTACTACCATAACACATATTTACGTTCTATCTTTGTCCAACCCCCACCATACATTTCATCTCGCATAGACCACCGCCAAAAGGTAAACATTCCGCACTGCAACACCGTCGGCTTTTCATATTCATTTCTTCCCCAAACAAGCAAAGATTGGAATAACTTACCCGCATTACTTACAAGCATTATTGACACCAATAACTTTAAAAGCACACTTCAAAGCTTCATGTTATAAATTATTGTTGCATTTGCTTGTTCTGTTTAATAACTGCTTTTATGTCATTGTTTTGCATTTTGGCTTGTATTTTTCTATCGTATGTTCTTTGCTTTCTTTATTTTGTTATGCCATGTATTTTTGCCATGCTCACAAGTTTCTATTTACCATTATTATTGTGTATACGATGTTTTTTTTTTGCCATGTTGTTTGCCTTCCTTTCTTATTTTGTGATTTGCCTCTGTATTTACTTACTTTGCCCCTCCCCTCTGCAATGTACAACCGTACCTTGAGGGTATGATAAATAAATAAATAAGATAAATAAAAAACCACAGCGGCCTTCCTGCAGTGAGCCATTTGGAAGAGGCTCTACAGGCATCATCCTTTCTTCCTGTATAATATAGTGCGACAGATGTTGCCGTCCCTTATAATACTTGAAGGGCCAGAATATTCCACAACTTTTTATAGGGACTTGCCAAATCAAATAATACACCGTTAGCGAGCAATATACCGTTGCGTATTTCGATTCACGGTGAAAACAAACACCGATACACAAAAAAGAAACTATTGGCATGAGGCCACGCGTTCGGACTTCTGTTTGGGGGCGACAAATTCTGCAGTGCGTCATATTACCCATACCCATTCCCCTGGCGCCCTTCTGGGGAGGTATTCTGTAAGAGTCCACCTAGTGGACATGTCCATTTCGTTTGATGTTGAAGTTCTGATTGGCTGTGGTGCTTGGCTGCTGTGGACCCGCAGCCCACTCCAGCCAATCACAACTTCAGCAACAGACGAAATAGACATGTCCACCAGGTGGACTCTTACAGAATACCTCCCCTGGGTACCAGTTTGTACATAAATAATGGAGATGCAGTTAAAGACGGCAGTCAACAAGGAGTTGTAACGAAATAAGGACATCTGCGGTCGTATTAAGGCGGTCAGCTGGCGGAAAACAGGGATATTTGTGTATAACTGGGAGATATCGTCGTCCTCTCAGTGAACATAAAAAGGGTCTGCTGCCGGTGATGAGGATGATACCACTCATACAGCCATAAGTTTCGATATGGCTGCTAACTTCTGTCAACGCTCACTCGCTGCGATTACGGGCATCGCTATTGGCCCTGCTCAAAGCAGCCAAGCACGTATACACACGTTTACACATGTATGTACACACGTATGTACTCCGCTCATGGCTCACACGTCGTCGCAGCCAGTGGTCGCACAAAATATCATCTTCAAGCGCTGTGACAGTGTCCCAGAAAGACGCAAATTCTTGCGTACTAGCGCGGAGTTCGTAATCCCCGTTCCGATACGTCAGAAGGATTTTCGGGAAGATACAAAAACCAAGGAAAAAAAGAAACAAAAGAATTGGTTGGTGGTGGCGAAGGGAGAGCTGCCATCGGAGCTTCCGACGCGAGTGGAACGATTTTGGAGATTAGCGCACGCGAGCGAAACGGGCGGAGGTGTTCGAGCGAAGAAGATTAAAAGATTAAAGCCGATGGGAGGGGAAAGCGGGGGGAGGTTAGTCCCATGGCCCGGGCGCCAAACTCAGTGAGAGGCCGGATACGGCTATATCCTCTGCTCGAAATTGCCGATTGAAATTATAAAGACGGCGTCTGCTATAGCCCAAGTGCTCCTCTAACATTCGGTCTATTTATTTTTATATTTTAATTTCATCCCAACTTTCCCAGTGTCTACAGTTCACGTCTGCTTTTCTGATTTCACTGCGGCGCACGGGCGCGAAGAGTTTCGCAGCACTTCCAGCAATTTTTTATTTTTGTTCTTGTTTTTTGCAAGTGTCGTGGAACGAGGTTTCTTTTGCCATCTGCTCTGTTCGCTCTATATATAGTCTGTCATCTCATCGTAAAATTGTGGTGTCGGGTTCTAATCCGAGAAATTTTAATGATCGCGGAAGAAGACGGCCGTTGATGCTTCTCGAGGGGTTGGTGTGTAAAAGAAAAAGGAAGAAAATGATGACAAGATGAAGACAAGTTGATGGGGGGACTTTGAGCGAAATTACGCGATTACTATTGAATTGCAGATGGCTGTGTCACCGTCAAATGGAAGTTCAGTATAGCTGTCAGTGTTTGTAGCCTCAAAGATAAGTGGAAGAATTAATACATGGGCAGAAGGAGCGCCAGTAGTGTATCAAATATCTTGTCAAAGGTGACATACAGTGAACCTCCTGCGAGCTCCCCACCCCCAACCCATTAAACACTATCGGCAGCTATTCTCCTTTCAGGCTCTACTGTTTACGGGTCGGCAGAAGCTTTCCTTTTGAGTGGCAGAGATCCCTTCCGTGCGTATTCTTTTTTTTTTCCAGTGGAGTCTGCGTTCGTTTTCCTTTGAGTTGTGCATCACAGACTCGTCGCGTAACCGCGCGTTACCATCAGCATTTATGGAAGTCCGTTAAATCATTCGGAATTGAAGAAAACCAGGTATGCCGTATTGCGCGTTTGATGATTGTCTTCTGGCCTTGATTCTTTGTTGTCGCATTTTGTTCGCGGTTGTTTTTTCGCATTGCATCTTGAGAGTTGGTCGAGGTAGTCAGCTTCACAAAAACATCCCTTTAACGCCCGCCTTTCTCCAACGTCAGCAGAGGCCTAGCTTCCAGAAGCTGTGCACCATTGCGTTACCGACTGCCTATAGGGTTGTTATCTTGAGGGAACGAGAAGTTGTCTAGACGGTATCAGGGAAAAACTCAACGCACCGGAAATTTGCGTTTTCGCCTCGTCTAAACTGCAAGTATCGAAATTCTAGAGTGTTTGATCGCATGGCTATGCATTGCTGTTTACCAGCGGCCGAACACACCAAAATTTTCGTCCGTAAGCGTCGCATTCGCACCGCGATAGCGCAGTGGCATGGCGCTTTTAGACACGAAGTGGCGGGTTTAATCTCCTCCGCGTTCTGATAGGGGCGCAACGCTGAAAACGCGCATGTACCGTACGCTAGGCATGGACGTTAAGCAAATTCAGGTGGTCGAAGTTAAGCCAAATCTCTCTAATACGGCGTTAACCATGACCGACTGCACAGTTTCGCGGCTGTAATCTCAACAGTTCAGTTTGGATGAGTGCTGTCGGCCACTTCCCATGCGCCTTCACCAATAACATGTCCAACATTATAGCCTAACAATCTTTATTTTCTTTTTATATACTTGCAGAGTTCGTCATAAATCCCGTTTTATGTTTCGGCGCCCATTCGACGTTCGATAGCTTTCTTCTGCTCCATCCAATGCTTTCTCAAGTTGTCGATATTAAGGTCATCCTCAGTGCTCTATCACTACCTTCGGTCATACAAACGAGTTTGTTGCTTTTCCTTTTCTGCTTCAGTACTCATTGCCTTCGTACATATGTATTATTGTTTTCATTACTTCTGTTCAAATGGTCATTACTAAAAGAAACGCACAGTCAGCAGGATTCATGTAAGTGCGTCCCCTAATAGAGCTCAGTTTGCATTCAGTGCTTGTGTTGAGTTCACTTCTTACTATTCGTGTTGTGTAGCGCTTTGCTCAGATATATCTGGCTTCGCGAATTCGAATTGAACATTTCATGACCGAAAATTAAAGGGTGCTCTGTTCGATTCTTGTGCACGCTTTGATTGAGCCGCGGGGCTTCACCTAAATGACACTGCAGAGAAAAACAATTCCACCGATTGAACAAATTTCACCACTACACAGAGACGTACAGCTTCAAGAATATAGAAAGTAATCAACCTATTTCAGCAAGGTCTGAAGGATGGGGTAATATATGAATAGCTTACATTGGGCGAAGTAGGCAAAAAATAAACGAGCTTAAATCGGATCTTATCTGCCCCATCATAAGAACAAACCTTTGCGCCCATTGAAATCATTACCAGCGTGATAAAGACTCAATTGTCCTATGTTATATCAGTCACGAAGTGGGGGAAAATATAAAAAAGAAGCGAAAAGAATGGGACAGAGGTCCAAGCGTTAGTCTCGAGAAATCCACCAGACCATCATCTCAAAGTGAATGGGGCAACTTGTCCTCTGAGCCTGCCCTTTCTCATCTCGAAGCCTCCCACGCACTTTGTGTCGTGTCGTCCAAAGCAATGTTAGGGAGACAAACCAGTTCCCAAGGAAACCGTTGCTATTTGCACCCATAAACGAGGACAACAAAGCGTAAAAGTGAGACGTGATTTCCTCCACATCTTTCTCAGTACATCTTGGATAGCTTATATGTTGTCATACCTTCTTGCGCCTCTTAATATACACACAGAATGTTCTGTTTGGGTCCGATTTTCGCAGGTATACCTTTTGCACCACTTTCGATGCACGCCCGGCAACGACGCAAGCCGCTCCAGAGTTGCTGCAGTGCCTCGACGTTTAAAGTGACTAACAAAATTGAAAGAGTATATTGATTTTAGAGGAGTGGAGTTGAGGTATATTTGAGAGAGCTGGACTATGGTCGCCAGAATAGCAAAAGCGCGGTGCTTGAAAATAGATATATCGATTAATTCTGGACGCGTTCAATGAGGTCAGAATTATATTTGCACATTTAGCCCCAAACTACGGAGGCACACTCTAGACGTGGAAGGCACGCAGTTTAGAATACTATTTCAAATCAGAATGGCGACAGGGGAATGGAACAGGGGCTCCTTGTTTTGCATATATATAGCGTGTGAGGTTTTGTGTAAGTGCGCACCGAGATGTTTCGCTTCATCGACCCTGGCCACTGGAGTATCCTGAAGGGTGTATGGAAAATGCACATGGTGTGCTTTCCGCGTATAACTTAATACCATAGTTTTAAGAGCATTTAAGATCAGCTTACTGTTTCTGCACCAGTTTGAAAGTGAAAAAAATATTTTTGGAGGTCATTGACATCGTTAACACTCTTGGCGGTCTTAAATACCGTCAAGTCGCCAGCATGTGACGAGTGCTGAATCGCTGACGAAATGTCATTTGTGAACAATACGAAGAGTAGAAGGCCAAGAACGGATCATAGAAAAACTAGTGACCTCAAGTAATAATGATAAACATAGAAAGAAGGAGAAAGAAAAAGCAACAACAATAACAGGAATAATACCACCTACACCGATATATTGTTCAATATTAGGCAACAAATTCACAAAAAGTTTACAGTGTTTTGGACTCCCTTCTCAACTGTGCAACTGACGCACTCGGGGCCCGAAGCACAACGCACTTCGCTGTCTTCACCACTGAATCAGCCTAGTTGCCCATTTCACTATAGACTCCCCTTCTCCGGCTCCCTCGGCTCTCCTTTCCCGAACAGCGCACTTGCTCGCTCTATCTTGCATCGACAGGCGTGTTTGGCTTCGCACCCGATGCCCTGTACCCTATAGAGCGCCGTATAGGCCGGGGCGATACAGGAGGAGGACTTCCCCGCCGTTTCCCTCGCTGCTTATTGCAGAGAAGCCACACCAAAGGAAGGGGGGGAGGGAGCTGGAACGGAGTATGTTGGGGGCAAGAGGGAGTCGATGTTCAGCGACGGTGTGGCCTGGAATAAGTGAAGGAAGAAGAGCGAGAGGAGGTTGAGGGTGGAACGTTTGAAGGGGCGAGGGGTAGAGGAGGGGGGAGTAACACAGAATCTCGACAAAGCCAGGTACAGGAACTGCGGGCGTAACACGATTCCTCCAATAACCCATCCGCGCACCGCGCAGCGTTGGATCGCGCCCAGCGCTGTCGTGCTTGGCACGTAATCAAGCGCCACCCGCGCTCACTTGATTACGCCAAAGCCACCCTGCGAGCAGCGAAGCCTCCCGCTCCAGCAGCTCCCCTTGTTCCAGCGTCGCGCGTGTTTCCCGTTAAATCCGCCCACTCCCGTCTCCCCCACCGCGGTCCCTACACTGCGGCGCAACTGAGCGACACTTCGTTTGCGAGTGCCTGTTTTGCCGGCGCGATTGCTGGGCCGGAAGACCCGCTGTTGGCCAACGCCGTTCTGTTGATCCCCTCCTGACATTTATAGGGGCGCTCTCGTCACATCCTTGGTTTCGCGTCCGTACGGGTGCGAAACAAGCTTGTTTTGCGCGAGTTTGGACAAAGTGGGCGGACAGGAACCGAAAACCCTTTTAGATTTGAAACGTCACGCATGCGGAAATTCCGCAACACCTGTAACCACGTCGAATGTATCGTTTCGATGGCAGGCGTGCAGAGGACAGGTGCTCTGGCGTTAAGCGGACGTATTCTGTGTGCAATGCCGCAGAAGCGCAAAGTTAAATCTATCACTTACCCGTCGCGACACTGCTGCTTACTTGGAATTAATTAAAGTCTTTCTTGTGCACCTCATTCGGAAAAAAGACAGTGATTGCGGAAATAGCCTACAGGGTCAGCAAATGCCATCAACATGATTAGGCCAATGAGAGCCTTAGCTGCGAATCGTTTCCGAGTTATCTGTCAGGGTAGCAATGTCATAGCGAACACCAAGACAACTGCGGGCAAGGCTACAGATGGCACCACGTTGACGTCTCTATACTTACGTGAACGGAGCCTGGGACTATCTTTGGGCAAGAAAATGCCTAGTCACCATCCACTTAAGGTTGTAAAGGTTACGATATAAGCGTAAATGAGCATATATGCAAAGGAACAGAAACACAGCTAGGAGTCATAGGCATTCGTCGCCTATCATGAGGTCATACCTAAAGAAGAGGTTGACTGCAATGACACACCTTCGCAAATTTTGCAATAGATAGCCGTGGTGTTCATCTATATGCTCAGGTTTTCTTGTTCATGCTTGTTCTTTATGTTCTTGTTCTTTTTGTCCTTTCTTATAAGTTGGTAAGCCGCTGTTTCGCATAAATGCTCCATCCTTATAATGCCCAGTTCCTCGGCTTCCTATAATATACGGAGTGCTTGCGCATGCCAATATTTGTCAAACGAACCTGCGTGCACACCAGGGAGTACACAGTTTATGAGAGAGTATGTGCCTCAGTCTTTCCAAGTGCGCCTCTACATTGGCCACCATCGGCATAGCGTGAGATCACCTTATATAGTATTCCATGTAGCCATTGACACTGAAACAGTGCACATTCGACGCGTTGCACAGCTACATTCTCCACATCTTGCCTGGTAGCAGAAAGGGAACGTATGCAACGTTCAGCCATACCTTCGCTGCCGAGCGTGTCTCATCCCCGTCGATTTAGGTGCTTCCAATACGACCATCCTCTTCTTTATGGTCCCTGCGTGAGACCGGAAGAGTACTATACGCTTTCCTGTCGTCACAAGGAAACCTGAAATGTGGTCAGCTGCCCTCTAGCAAACGACGTTTTCAGTCTTAGACCAGATGCACATTCATTTACATCAATCGTTTCGTCACGTTTTTTTTTCTTTGTTAGTTCAGCAGCTGCGGTGGTCCTGTCGTCAAGACATGTCCCATTGAAACTTGACACGAGCTGAACTCACAATTCTATGTTACTTCATTAGCGATGAGTGACCCCTATATGGTCAATCATCTGTAACTCCATGGCAGCGCTCCAGAATTTACTCCTAACACTTCGGCACTGATCACATGAGCAACCCATCGCTGGTGTCAGAGATGTCCACCATCACTCAGTTAGCAAAAAACATGGCATAATATTTAAATGGCTGCCAAATTACTGCGGTATACATACGCGACAAGGACCTAGCGGACGCGGCCACTGTTTCTGCCTATATGACGGCAATGTTTTGGGGCCCTCAAGACAAAAAAGAACTTATAGTGATGGAATCCGCACCACCAATGGTATCGCATGTTCAAAGCAAACAACAAAAAATGGAAAGGGGTAGAGAACCTGAGAAGGAATTTAGTAAGAAAGCGAATGGGGGGGGGGGATGAGTTGTAAAGTAACCGATGCCGAGGAGTAGCCGTAATGACTGAGCATAAAGGAAGGTTAGCATGAACAGATATTGATATGGGTGAAGAGCCCGCATTGAGATAGCATGTGGCGTCTCGACCAACCGTCCGGTATGTTTATTGACACGAAAAGATGGAAAGGAGACGTAAAGGAAAATAAAAAAAGGAAGCACCAAGAGAGAAAACAAAGAAGCCTATATGACGGCGTCAGCTGCAGACGCTGCCGTCCAGCGCTATCGAGAGCCGACACAGCGAAAGGACAAAAAAGCATCGTGATGGCGCTTGAGTTAACATTGGGCCAGTGGAATTCGACCAAATTTACTGACGCACGCCTTCATTCTCCCGATCTCAGTTTGTAGCTCTGTCTGCCTTGCAGCCTATCAGGACGTTACGCAACGTTCTTTTTTTTTGCATTGTAGGAGATCTTTACATACCCTTGTCACATCTGAATGGCCGGCGGCCCACTCTGTGATTTTATACGCATGCAAAGAAACGAACACGCAGTTTTTTTGTGAGCGCCCTCTTTTGAATGAGCAAAGAGAAGCGCCCGCCTCCACACTTGGCAAGCTGGACGAAAGCTGTTTGAAATCAAGATCCTCAAACGCTGGTCTTGACTGACGTGCGAGCGGCGTTAAAGGCTCTTCTCCGTCACCTGAAAGAGACCTGAATTGCGCAACAGGCTGTGACTGACTGCGCCATTCTGTGCTCTATGTGACGCTGGCCACCGCGTGTGACAATGTTTCCGTATGACTGTGTGATACTTGGACACATTATGCATGTGCAGCAGAGCTCACGTCGGTCGCATCAGAGAGCTCTTTCTTTTCTACCTTTTATTTTACTTTGTCTCAGCTACTCGGGCCCTTTTCTTTTTCCCCATTACAGGGTTGCTGCCTGGAGATGTCCTCTGCTTAGCTTACCTATCTTTCCTTTTGTTTTACCTCTCTTTATTTATCTTCAATGAGGTAAGATAAAATATAGCGAACTGACCCGTACGCTTATTGCTCAATATATTAAGTGGCGTCCACGTCGTTTTCCAAGGCGCCAATTGTGCCGTCACAAGGTGTTACGAGTGCACGTGGGGGTGTCTCCGCGGAATTCTTGATCCAGTGGGTAGCAAACACGTATGGCCAACGTGCCATGCGCTTCACCGAGAGGTTCAAAAGCGACCACAGGCGGCGGTCGTACAGCGCGCCGAACAATGTGCACTTCGTGCATACACTGCCCATCTGCGAGTGGTGTCATTCCGTAGTTTGTACAGCCAGCTTGAACCAGCGGAAGCACGACGACACACAGAACAACTTAAGTGAGCACATTTACCACGTTCACGGCAGATCCATCATAACCGCTGTACAGTAAAGAAGGGCATAGGAGAAAGCGAAATTGGGGAGTCATGTGGCACTCGCGCTGTGCACCAGCTATCGGAAGCATTTAAGTGGACGTCGACGGCACTGATTTGGTGAAACTGAGTCAGTTCGTCTCCGTGCTGGAGGACTCAAATAGGAGTGAAACACATACGCACAAAAAGGAGTGACACGAACGCACAAACACACACACACACACACACAAACACAGAAAGACAGAGAGAGAGATTCGCATGCAGGCGCGCTCAGGCATGGGTGGGAACATCCACTAATGAAACCCGAGGAGCGCCATTGAAAACCAGCAAGAGTTCGTACTACATCGGGGGCGCAGGCGACGCTGAAAAGGTGGCAGCGCGCAGGCCGGAAGCCTCGTCCGTGAGGTACGCGTTCTGCGCCGGTCTATATATAAGCTTGCCGCGGTTGTAACTCAATTGGCCTTCGACTGTCGGGGGCCCGCGCAAAAGGGAGACAGCCTGTTTACGCGCTGATTGGCAGCGGCAGGTGCCACCCGACGAGCTTGCCGTTCCGCGTCCAAGTCGCGTATACTTAGCACCACCCGGACAGGAGCAATACGGTGGCCCGCAAATTTCGCGGTTCTCGGTGCGTCCGCGACCCCTAATAAGTTTGTATGTATGTACGTATAATGCATATACCGATTGGGACAGGTATATGCAATATACGTACATAGACAGGGCGTCACTCTCGCCTGATAGGCACTTTCTTCATTTTTTTTTCTGGGGTCACCCGCACGCGGGGGTCGTCTCCGATTTGTGAACAGTGTGACTGCGTCCGACACAATTCAGTTAGCTCGCGCTCGGGCCTTGGTGAAGTCCGTCCGCAGGGGCGCACTCTCACTCGACCTTCTCCTCCCCCAACTGCCATCCCCGGCATGCGTCCCGTCAGCCGCTCCCCCCCCCCCCCCCCCCATTCCCCTTCCCGTCGTTCTACTTGCTAACTTCGTCACCGGGCGTTTGCGCAATCTCACTTCGGGGGCGTCACGCTTCGTTTCGGACGGCCGAGCTCTCGCGCGACCATCGTGTTCTGGCTTATTTGCACACGCTCCATTAGTCTGACACTTTGTGGGGTGAGGCGGCAGGACGGGACACGCGCGAAAAGGGAAGGAAACAAAACGCGGAACTGGAATGACAGTTGAAAGGAAGCGGAGATTTCGGGTCAAAGAAAAAAAAAATGCACCGAAGTGCGGCTAAGACACGCTGTGTTGCGTTTACTGAGCAGTGACTTTACCCAAGGTGATTGAGTGGATCTGAAGTAACTAGAGAGTGCTGCCTCACTGAAGCACCAGTTAATTCGAATCTGGAGTGCGCGTTCCTTAATGTGTGCTGTAACTATACACATTCAGAAAGACGCCTAAATGCTTTATCATATGCACACGTTATAGCGCATTACGAATCAAAGCTCTAACAAACAGTCGCTCACATGACACAGCCGTCCTCAGTTTGCATATTTTGCCGACGTATCCCAAAGATCCCTAGTTTCTGTGTGGACTTCTATTGGAGACTGCAACTAATCAAGAAAGCGCTGATAACTATACGCCCATAGATCCCTATCTTTGGCTCGCAATATGCAAAGCACTGGTATAGCAGCCTATTGGATTGGCCACCGCTTCTCAAACGTTCAACCGTTTCTTATTGATAACGCCAGGAAGAAATTGAATAATTGACTTCCTGTGCACGCACATCTGCGAAACTTATAATCGCGCATAAGTTCTCTTTAGCCTTCATGTTTAATGAGCCGACTGTATACAGTACTTCTGGCGGTGGTATACTTATTCTGTTCGAGTCATGCTGCTCTGTTCACTTTTTCTCTGATGTTTACATCTACAACAGTCATACGTTCTCAGAGCATATATATATATATATATATATATATATATATATATATATATATATATATATATATATATATATAATGTTCATGTGGTACCGCAAGGTCTCTTTAGCGATAACTCTAATACTATCGCCAGCTGACAATATAAGTATGTGTATTCTGCCTCATAGCTTTGGGTCATGCGAGATCACACTCACGTGCACAGGTGCGCGTATCAGCAAGCTACATTTTCGTGTTCGTACCAAAGCTCTGAAATTGTTAATAGCATGATCAATTTGGGCAACGAAAACAAATTTAGTCGTATACCCTTTCGCTGCATTTTGCACAGAATACCATAAGGCAAGGTAGGGCGAAAGTAACGATTATTGTGGACTTTAATTTCCTCGGGTTCAGTAATTTCGGTTCACGCGTGCGTTTCTTTCGCTAATTCCTCTCCACTAATGGCTGTGCACTCGTGGAAGATGTAGTGTATGTCTTAATCATTCGACAGTTCTCACTGACCGTGCAAGCTCGGTCATCAGCTTTTGCTTTGAACGCGAATGAAAATTGTGTGATATGACAGCACATTTCTTGGTCACATGACGAAGTCGCAGAAAAGGGTCACACACCGTACAAGGCTCTCTTAGCCGCGATTCGTTGCATGAGCACGAACGCGAGTCACACGCTGAACGTCAGCATGCAGTCGTATTTTGTTAAAGCGCAATATTGACACGGACAACAGAAGGCACATATGACACACACAGCGCTTGTGTCAGATGTGCCTACTGTTGTCCGTGTCAAGCTTGCGCTATAACAAAATAAGACATGCCGTACCAACAAGCCCCTATTGCTATCAGCATGCAGCATGCAGTAAAGCACTTCCGTCGCTACTTCCGCAATCCACGCCCTGAAACTTTTTCCTTGAGCGTTCGTGAGTATGGCACCTACAAGCTTCTATAGGAGAAGCTCAATCGCGCCAAGAAGAATACTATAGACAAAACATGCGCACTGTAAGAGACCCTTGCGCCATGGAGCCAAGGGAGAGAGACGTATAAAAGGAATGAGCAGGGATGTTAAGCAAAATATATCCAGGGTTGTCTTTGGTGCAATGTACAATGGGAAAGGGGGGAGAAGAGGTGAAGGAAAGTAAAATACACGAGAAAAGGTGGATTTTTGATGCTTTGCCTTTTCGTTTTATTCTTTGTTTTATTTCAAGAAAACGTAAATTCCTGTAGTGTTTGCTATCTGATCTCTAATTTTTATGTTCTATGTTCTAATTCAGGCCTGTAAACTTCAAGTGGCCATATTACATTAGCGTCGGAGACTGGATAAGTTCCAGTATTATTTCTATGACATAACTTCGGTCTTAGCTTGCTGCGTCAAACCTGGTCATCTTTGATTGACTCGCGAGTGCTGATGACATCCGCAACTTCTATTCTTTCAACCTAAGCCCAGTGAAACTCTGTCTTTTATATTACCATGTCTTATTAGCGTGACTGGCATAAAGAGCCATGACAGTCTTCTGCACGCACGACACACAAAAGGCAGACATCTTTGAGCCCGTGTAGAATTGGCGAATATACTGTGCCAGCACATCTAAAGTCCGCATCCTTCCTAGAAACAGAAAAGTAGCTCGCTAATTCGCAAGCTTTAACGCATATGCGCGACGCAGACTGGCTACACCCGGACCCATCGCATCAGTTAACGTATAACTGCGCTTAACCTGAGCACGCTTACCGCGCTGCGACCGTTCGCCCTCGTCGCAACCGCCCTCGCTGCACGAGCGGTGCACCCGAGGGCCTTCGTGCCGGTGTCACCGCCACAGCAGCCGGCGGGCCCGCAGGCGCCTGGCGCGACAGTCGATTAAGCGGAAGCGACTTTCTTTCCGCAAGGCCCCCCTCCACCCGCCCGTCAGCGGGACCCCGCGGTCCGACACCCAATTAAGCCGTCAAGGCCAAGCCGTCCGATCCCGGACCGCGATGGCGTCCGCGCCACCCGCACCCGCCGAACCTCATCGTCGACGAGCTCTTATCAACCGGCTTGCTCGCGCGCGTGCCTCGCTCGCTCTTCATTTCCATTTTTAATCTACGGCTTAGCGTCCACTTATGAAGTGCGCCGGCGAGACTACCTCCCTGCCCTCGCCGCCGGCACGCAGCGCGGGCAACCCCGGCGCGCAGGCACGCGCCGAACCGCTTTTGCGGCCGACAGCTCGAGCGAGCAGCTACTATGCGGAGGCGCGCGCGCACGCTATAGACGAGGGGATGGGAGGGAGGCGAGGCCAGATTAAAAGCGGGCTCCCCTCCCCCCTTCTGCTTGCATCCGTCGCCTCCCCGATTCCCTCTCTTCCCTCCGCATTGTTTCGGGCAGCCTGCTCCGTTCCCGAAACCCCGTCGCGCGTCGCGTCCTCCTTTCCCCGCATCCCTGCGCTTGCGGCATGCAGACTGCCAGCATGCCGCGGGAGCAACTCCGGGCGCTCGCGGCATTATATTTATGAATCGAGGTAAAAACCCAGATGGCCGAGTCAGTGCCTAGTCCTTAACGCTCCGAGCGTTCGGGGTCTCCTTTTCCTGCTTCCATCTCGACGCTGCTCCCGCACCTCTGCCGGCGTGTCTGCGTACACGTGGTCCCCTTATAGCCCTCCCTATCTCTTTCCCACATCCCCAACCAGCGAGCGCTATACTCCCCTGCGCTCGCGGCTTCCGTGGCAGCAGCAGCATCAGCCGTATCTCTCCCGCGGCCGCCTTCCCCGTCTCCCTCTTATTTCATCCCTCTGCTTTCCGCGGCAGACCATAATCAGCGACTGCCGGTTCTGATTTGGTTCTCGCGGTGGGCGCTCTGACTCGTCCCCAATACTTGGCGCCCCCCTCTTCTACCCCGACAGCGTTCCTCGCCACCCGTGCAGTCTTCATTCATTATTATTTTCGGCGCTCGGAATATAGCGCGTTCAACACTCGTGCAATAACCTCGACCCTTCCTCCCGTGCCCCGTGTTTTCTTTATTCATTTCCCCAATTTTTTCCCGCAACGCGTTCCCCGCCGCCACGCGCTTTTCCCCGCTCTTCTGTCTCCTCCCCGCCGATGCAGAACGTGTGGCGGTCGGTCTCCCTCGATTTGAACGCGTCGGCTGACTGAGCTGATAAAATTTCCCTTCTGGGTCACAGAACACACCTTGATTCCCTTAGTAGCTGATGCGGGTGCGAATCCTTCTTTTCTCTTAGTGAGTCTCCTAGTTTACCCTCACCGCCTCCCTCCTCCCCCCCTCCCCCCTTTCGACGTCCTTTAGTCCGTTCTTCGGCCCTTGTCTTTTGTTCTTTGATTGTTCACGCATCGTCGCCTCCATGGCACCTCGGTGGCAGTGATCCCCATGACATTACGGATCATTCTCTCCTCTTGCGGCTGGACGGTGAATCGAGCCCACGATGCGGTTTCGGCGGCCCTCCCCGTCGACTGTTGTGATACGTATTTATTTGTGTCCTTCTCGTCTCATTCGTTCGTGCGGCATGGTGCCGAGCTACCGCACTGTGTCACGCGCACACATACAGCCTGTCAGCGTCACTTGTATGATCTGCGAGTGTAGGTTTAATAAGGTCGACACCGTGGAGCGTGGAGATGGCCAGGGGGGTGCGCTTGACCGCGCTGTGATTATATCTTTAGCGCTTCATTCGCGTCGCCCTGCGATTTCATCTTCCTTCGTGCCGCGCTAAATCAGCTCATTCCATTATCCATGCACGTGAGAGATCTGACTCCTGCCGTACTGGTGCACCCACGTGATTTGTTTCTTTTCTTAGGCGTTTAGAACGGCGGATTAGCTATTTCGTATGAGGCGATTGAATATGTCTGAACTCTTTATATTTGGCTGATCGCTTTGTGTGTTGGAGCGAGATAGATCGCACAACAAAACTCTCGGTGTCAACGTTTGTCGTCCCTCGGTATACCTTTCATTAGAAAGCTTGGGCATCTGGTTTAATGTAGTCGTCATAGGTGTTTGGAGTTGGACCGTTCCCGAACGCAAGCAAAATGAAATAATGCGGGTGAGTGCGTTTTGCGAAATCACGTATAGAGTTGTGAAGTGATGATGGTATGTGGTGTTAAGTGGCGCAAGGACCAGGTATGGCCAAAGAGTTCCATAAATTGTGAAGTAGTCTTTATAGCGTCATGAATTCACGTTGTCTTTGAGCATGTTGTATTGTGTGTTCTCCTTTTTTTGTTTTTTGTAGTTGGAGACTACACCATGCACTGACCGGAATATGCTGCGCGTTTGATTCCCAGCCACGGTGATGGTATTCATATACGGGGGCGCAATTCAAAACTCCCAGTTCACGGAGAATAAGTGTCATTAAAGCAAAACCAATGGCTGTCCAAATTGTCAGAATAGCCTCTCCATTACGACCTTAGTATTTTGTAATTGTAACTCCTACACACAAGGAACCGCTTACTGATGACCTGGCTTAATACCGTTTGTTCATGCACAACCGCTGAAATGGGATATCACAATTTACGCATGTACTACAGAGGGATTTCGGCCCAGAGTGAAACTATTAAATTATTTAAAGCGAATTATTATTCTACGGTATTATTGTTTTATGCTACTATTGTGTACAAGTGAAGTTCTCATAAGTGCGGGCTAATAATTGTAACGCAATCCTGAGTTCCTGCTTTCATTGCTTCGCACGATGTCGGCATAATTTTGAACTTTACACGTAGTTTGACACCTACACCACCTTTCGGGAAAGCACGCTTGAAGATACCAAATTGGTCTTTACGGAACTTATTTCTAGCAACAGGTGTTCTGGAGTGCCATAGAGTAAAGCTTATCCAGGGGTGGGACTCTTGCGCCAATCTCTATGGGCCAGTCAAAAGAAATTGCTATGGACATTCTACAGGGTGTCCCACGTAACTTTACGTAAACATTAAAAAATATGCAAATGCCCCGTCGCGGGACAGAACCAATGTAATGTTGTATGGCGTTGCTTCGAGATACTCAGAATATTTCTCGCATTCCGCCTAGTTACATAATTAGTCTTAATTAATTAATCAACTTCTCAAATGATATATTAACATGAAAAGCGTCCGTGAGAAAATTGTAGAGCCGCATGAAAGACTCCCGATACAGCTTTTCGTTGCTCAATATACGTGCTACATAAAGGGTGTTTTTCCTCACGTGAGAGAAGCCCACAAATACACGCAAAATTGCTGCGTGACAGGGCGCTCGAGACGCTAAGTGACGCTAAATAACCTCCGGTTGCAGTCATAACTCCGGAGCCAACCAAAACTTGACGCATCCCTTGCCGTGAATGAATTGCTTAGCGACGACGAATCCCATAATTCACTCGTGCCTTACAATAATTTCATTTCGACGCATATCCATAGCAATGAAAAAGCAGCATCAATTCGTATTTAGATAGTCTCCGCCTAGCTGCAGCTTTCTACCTGTTTACACGCAGATTAGCGCCGAGCCTTGCCGCACCACGACGCCATAGGCGCAGCGCAGTTCGTTCTCGCGTCGGCTCGCTCCGGGAGCCCGGGCCGTGTCGCGTCGCGGTGGGTTGTTCGGCGCGCTCGCGAGAAAAATTCATGACGTAATACGGGAAGCGAGCGTGTCGAATGACCCCGCCGAGCGGGGTCGCGTGATGGACGATCGTGTCGATGACACTCGTCGCTCCCTCCTGCGTGCGGCGCGGCGGCCCCGCGCCGTCTTGATGAATGATTTGCATGCGCTGATAGATTTCCAGTGGTTTGCCTCCGGGGTCGGCTCCCGCCGTGGGCAGCGGTGCATACTGCCGCGCGTGCGAGCACACCGCCGCCTTTCCCGAAACGCGGTACGGGAGGTCAGGGAAGGCCGCTTGCTTGCAGGGATTGAGGTTCCTTCCGTCTGTGTGTGTGTGTGTGTGTGTGTATGTATGTATGTATGTATGTATGTATGTATGTATGTATGTATGTATGTATGTATGTATGTATGTATGTATGTATGTATGTATGTATGTATGTATGTATGTATGTATGTATGTATGTATGTATGTATGTATGTATGTATGTATGTATGTATGTATGTATGTATGTGTGTATGTGTGTATGTATGTATGTATGTATGTATGTATGTATGTATGTATGTATGTATGTATGTATGTATGTATGTATGTATGTATGTATGTATGGCGAGCACGAGTGGATGTAGGCGCATCCACAATTTCGCCTCTTACCGGCACCATATCGTGAACACCAGTTAAATTGAGCGATCTGGTTACTCACGTTTCGGCTAATCTTATTTCATTTTATTTTTCTCGGCTACATTCGTTTTGCCGCTCTCCACGGTGAATATTCAATAGTGCATTAGATTACATTGATCGTCGGATTGTGTACATTGAAGTGCTCGGGCTTTCCGCCAAGGCCAAGTCACTTCTCGATCTGCTCCTAAATATGCAATGCGAGACCAGTGGCGTACCGTTTCTCGAGTGGGGGTAAACCGCAAGTGATCTGATCTCTCTCTCTCTCTCTCTCTCTCTCTCTCTATATATATATATATATATATATATATATATATATATATATATATATATATATATATATATATATACGTATGTGTGTGTGTGTGTGTGTGTGTGTGTGTGTGTGTGTGTGTGTGTGTGTGTGTGTGTGTGTGTGTGTAGGAGCACTTAAAGAAGCGCCAATTTAATTGGACGTACCAGCCAGAAACCTAACTATACGCATATATCTAGATATATATTGAGAATTACTGTTACAGCAAGTGAGACTGTCAGGAAATGCGCGTGTCAATTATTTTTATATTTAAGAGACGTAGGGACATTTATCAATCACACATGATGAACCCCGGGGGCCTGAAAGATTAATTGAATTTTCCTTTATTTCTTGCAACTACAGAGAATCTCAAGATGATACAGGGAGAAAAGGCGAAGAGTGCCTCACAGAGGCCACTGATCCCGCCCAGTATCAGCTGTACAGTGCGCATAAAAATGCATATTTGCTACAAACAATTTGAATCGTTCAGCAAAGAACTGCACTTGGTGTTTAAGTCTACATCATAAATGTATCGCTACATTAGGTAATGGCATTGCCTAGGTTATACACAATGAAATATAGTCAACATAAATTACTTCTAATATTCACAAGAAAAAATTCGTCAACGATTACGATGCACCTCAACGTGAAACTTGAGCGTAACTCTATACGTGTTTTCGTTGCGCGATATATTTTGCAAACGGGGAGAAGTGTGGCGCGACTGCCTCGCTAATCGGGAAATCGCGAGAGGCAGCGCGTGGGTGACGCGTGGCCGCGATTCACAGCGGCCGCCACAAACAGATATCCGCTCATGCAGCGCTTTGTTTACATATACGGAATCAGTGGCGTCATCGGTAAACACACGACGCGCGCTACTCTGGCGCCATGTCGTAGCCATCGTCACTGCAGAGCCCGTCTTGCGGGGCGCTGTGCTTTTCTTCTCACGCTTTCGCCATACCCTCCTCCTCTGTTTTCCGCCTCACGCTCTCTTCGCTATCGCCGTCTTTCATTCGCCGCTACGCTTCGCGTTCGCACTTCGATCGCTCGCTGTGCTCGTTTGCTCAGTTACGCCGACGGACGCCGGCGCCGACACTCGCTGCAGGAACGGGCGCCTAAGAATTGCGTTCTATAGAGACAGCAGATATATGTGATCTTGGAGCCATACAACCCGCTTTCCAGCGAAGCTGTTTCTTTCGGACAGTTGCAATAAATGTTTCAGTTTGCTGTAATTATGTCGCATCCTTTAAAAGGTTGTCCCTATATGACTGTCCCGTTTGAAACCTTGTCCCCATGTAATGCTTTGGAGCACTTCTTGTCGGCAATATTTAAAAAGTGAGGAATTCATCAACGTGCTCGTTCCTTCGTCACAACATGTGCCATGGTGTCCTCCCTCGTTAGGGTTTATTAATTACCTTCAACACATGCATTTAAAGCAGGAAAAGGAGTTTCGCAACACATTGCGCCTTAACTTCTCCCTATTTTCACGGAATTTCAAGTCCGCATCTCGTGCTGTTGTTTTAAGAGTCTGGGAAACATTTAGATTAGCGGCAGTGTGACACCGCGGAACGCTTCAGTGAATAACTTTCTACACACAGATAAACCTGCAGAGAATAAACATTTATCGCTCATCACTCATAACATTGCTTCCTACTTCGAATAAATATAAACACCATGTTCCGGATAGGTCGCCGAGGATACCGAGGGAAACAACTAAATGCCGTGTATTACGTATAAAAATTGCGACAAAAGGAGTATTCAGGAACTGTTCTCAAAGCATATGACTAACCTACAAATTTCAAACTTTTGGTACGCGCCACAAAAAAGTGGCCTTTATTTTTTAAGATATGAAATGCCTGCTGTTTTTGCTTCTGCCAGGAAACAGGTAATAGTGAAGCTCTTATTCAGAAACAGCCTTAAAATGAAATCAGCCAAGTAAAATATGACATATCCTTTTAGAAAAAATTCAAGTCAGTATTCTATATGTATTGAAATGGCTCTGTATGTTCGACCAAGGTTATTTCCGCGAACATATCTACGGTAAATCGTGATTACACAATGAAATTCGACAGTTATACCCATTATAAGATTGAATATATTTTTGACGGTGATAAGATAATGAGGCTACAGCGTGATGTAAACTATATCTAGACGGAGATAGCATGGTTCCAGCATTTATTAATTCATCGATTTCATGCCGTAAGGCATGAAATCTCTGTGTTCGGTGTGGCTGATTCGTTAGGTGTGGCTGATTATAACACTTTAGTGAGACCTCTCCCTCGCCCGCAGGTTAAATATAGCAAGCATATTGTGCTTTGAAATACAGATATAGTGGCCTCAAAAACCGGGCGTGATGCAATTAGCACATTTGTTCGGGTTGGGAACTGCCCAGCTCCAACAACACGATTTGTATGGCGAATCCCGCGCGTCGACCGCTACAGAACGTTCCGAGGAGGCACAAAAGACAATGCTCGCCGCCCAAGCAGGAGATACGTAGTAAAAAAAAGCGTTACTTACGTGGTCACTCTAATAAGAACGTAAATTTAGCTTCAGCTGTAGTTTTGTTGGCCTTTCCATCGTGCAGTCGGAAGTGCCTACTTTCGAAAGTGGGAGGAGAGGAAGAAATGGCCTGCCTTTCTCCCCCACGCTTGATGTTCCACCCTTCCCCCCCCCCCCCCGGCAAATACGCCTATGGTGAAGATGTTACTAAAGCACAAAGGCTCCGTAATATTTTAGGACATCGTGCTACACAGCGTAAGAGCGATCGCTCGCCGACGACTTTGATGATTTGCCGGGCTAACGTAATTTAATTATCTCATCCGTAGCGTGTGCCTGTCCACGAGAGTGGAAGTCGCGCGAGAAAAAACTTGGCATAGGCCTACCTGCCCGAACTTGCAACCCTGCAGTGGCAAATAAGGTTGTTCTCTCTCTCTATCTCTGTCTCTCTCTGGCTAGAAATGTTCGGATAGAAAGAAGCAACTTATATTAGTAACACCAGAGTCCTTCCATGGTAATTCGGAGCTCGTACCGTTATACTGGCCTAGGCAACAAATAATTTCATATGTGCTGCTCAAAGGAAACAACTGAGCGCCATTTGCTCCCTCATAATTAACGCGCAATTGTGGAGAAATCGTTATTTCATCGACAAATTTGTGCCGTGTGGTGACGTCATCGTAATAGCGACCTCCATTGTGCCATTAGTGAAACTTGTGAGCCGACTCTCGCTGTATGGCACGCCTGCAGCGATTCGCGATGTATACAACGATTCCGCGAGAAGACATGGTAAAAGAGAGCGCAATATAGATGAATAAGTGCTTCCGTTTTTAGCAACGCGCACTGACAGCTTCCTCCTCGCCGTGGACATTTTGCATGGTAGCAGTAGAATCGGGACCAAAGCCCCGACAAGTTATTGCTCGCACTGGTTCTAGGGGATTTCCACGGTTTTACCGTCGGACACTTTTTGGGGCCGTGTCCAAGCTGTACAAACCATGACGAATGGCGTCCTCTTCTTGATAACCCGCCAAAGAAAGAACTTCCGCATTCCTGCAAAGTGGCAGTGATCTGTTTTTTGCCAAGGACCAATCATAGTCCACCAAAAGAACTCTTCACGTCTTTTTGCATTCCAAGATGTATTGATTTGCCGAACGCGTGACAACGCGAACCCGGTGGCAATGGAAGACACGCTCAGGCGGAGCAAATGACGGCCTCGATCACCCGGTTAAACTCATTACCCCACGCGTTCGGCTGCAGAGATCGACCCAAGAAACTAGACATACCATCACGTTTCCTTCAAGGTGTGTTCATCAGAGTATACTGTGCGAGCTCAAAGTACCTAAGTGCAATCGGGCTTCGCTGTTGTTCCCCAGCGCGACGCTTTTTGGCTCACGTTGCTTCGATACGACGTCGTTTCAATATCTTTCCTGCACTCGCGTGTTGCGACACATGTGCGGCCGGCCCTTGCTGTTCGTATTTTTGCGCCGTCTCGTCGCCGTGCGGCCGCGCGCCTCGACAACCGAACGAGGGTTCGTGAGCCGCGTTAATGAGGCGGAAGATGGCGCATCGGGCGTCACGCTGCAGGGCGTGCCTGCTCGTTACGGCGACCCGAGATTGGCT
Source organism: Dermacentor albipictus (assembly GCF_038994185.2). Lineage (NCBI taxonomy): Eukaryota > Metazoa > Arthropoda > Arachnida > Ixodida > Ixodidae > Dermacentor > Dermacentor albipictus. The sequence goes on along the minus strand of NC_091821.1, from coordinate 467,043,047 downwards.
TCCGCGGAGCGTCGTCGCGTACGTTGTACACGAGCCGCTTCGTCAGCGCCATTAGGCGCAATCAACGAGCCCTCATTTGCAGTTGTGCCTCTCTTGGCCGTAGCTACGCGTTCCGAACACCCACGAGTATTTTTTTTTAATTTTTTTTCCCGTTTGCTTGCACGGTATACACGGGATATGAATGTGGTGTCTTCGGGCCTGCCAGTGGTTAACCTCGTGCAGACGCTAAACTGCGCTAATATGTGGTGCCATTTATTAAACACTCTTGATCTGTAGTCACGTATTTGCCTTCCTGTGACCTGCCTTCGTTCACTACATTTAGAACTCTGCAATCAAAAAGCTATATATATATATATATATATATATATATATATATATATATATATATATATATATATATATATATATATATATATATATATATATATATATATATATATATTTATATATTGGCGTTTTGTACGTAGGAGCCACTGTACAATTACTAGTCTCTTTTAGGCTTGAAGGCAGTTCTGCCAGTATTCAGGTACAGCGCACGTGCGAGGTGCGTGTTTGCAATACCTGGAACGGCGTGGCATGCTTACTGAAGTCTGTATTTTTGTTCCAGTCGCTGTTTGTTCGTTATAAGCTACTCTGGAAGTCTAGTCAGTCGTACTCAGAGTCGTGCTTGGGGCTGTTTCGTTTTAATAATGCCTTATTGTACGGGCAACTAAAGCTTGCCTTTAGTGCGCACTGGGGCTCTTGCCCGATAAAGAACGAATTTCTCTCAACAGTGCTTAATCGGGAGTTTCGTAAGTAACGAACCGAAGCAGCTGCCGTTCTAAGCTACCATATACTGGGGTTGGGTAAACTATATCCACCTTGCGGGTTTCCGCTGAAATATTACGTCAAACTGTTGCCTTTGATAAACTCTTGCCTCTTGATAAATTCGACTTCGCCTGCCATCTGCTAGCCGCCTGGTTAGCTCAGATGGTAGAGCGGCTGCCCCGGAAAGGCGGTTGTTCGAGTCCCGGACGAGCATGAATTTTTCTTCAACTGCGAAGCTTTTTTTACGCGACAACCATATGAGTTTCCTTTGTAGCACTTAGCTACGCTAGGGTGGATATCTCATTTTCTCTTTACTAAAATACGTGATGTGTACACAGTGATCTGACAAACACTTTCAACGACAGTGCCTGATCAACTGTACGTGTACCTTAGCGGGGCTTTTGGGCTAATTATCGGACATCGACTTGTTCATCCACTTGTTCATCCACGAAACATTGCTGATGACAGAAAAACTAGTAGAGAAGCTTAGAATCGCGACGCGGGTGCCGTTGAACAGCAGGCGATAAGCGTAACTATGCGCTAGGTAGACGGCAATGCAGATTAGTGGTTAGACACGGGTTGGCGATGTTTTAGTTAAGATTAAGAGCGAGAAGCAGTCTTCAACGGGTCATGTAGTGCGTGGAACAAGTATACTTGTCGTTTACAAGATAAACTACGGGAGCCAAGTAGTAAGGAAACGCAGTTGGCTGCTATAGAAGATAACTATAAATGATGAATTACGAAATGTGACGACATAGGATGGCTTCGGTGAATGTAATCGCCACTGGTATTCCCTTCTGTTTACAGATTCCCTTTTGATTGCCAGGTGTAATGTACCGGGCTTTCAGACCCTTCCGCACTTTATAATATGCGCAAGGGTATAAAGCGACTGCCGGAAACATTTGCATGGTTAGATCCGCCTGCAGTTAGAAACACTCCTACTCCTCCTCGGTTGACTAGAAAGTCACATCATGATGAGGAAAAACGAAGAACTTTGTTGAGATTCCGGGGGAAAAAGAAGAGAAAGAAATCGAGTCTTACGCTTGCTGTGTTCATGTGTGTGAGTGCCGCTTTTCGGGTTACCTCTAGAGGAGAACGAAAATTAGGTGATATCCCAACCCGAAGTCAGTAGACCAATTTGAGTCCTTTTATAGCCCCTCGTGTATTTTGACAACAAATGTTGGCCAGTGTTCGGAAAACGACTGGCGCGTTTACGTTCACGATACTGTATATAATTTAGTCCAATCTACTGTATGACGCATGACGCTGACCAATACCGTCTGACCTGTCAGTTATCAGCAGATCGCATGATGAACATCCGCTATGACCAGTGCGCATTCGCAGATCGTGAGATGCAGGTTGGCTACCCTTCGTACTTGGACAATCGCTGAATACGAGAAAAAAAAAAAAGCCGTTCATCTCATGTATGACTGCGCGTGTCGCAGTAAGAAATGTTTGTTACCCTTTAAAAACGAGAACAAACAAAAAATAAAGAAAGAAACGTCAATGCAATTTAGATAAATGCATTCAATAGGGTTAGTTAAGTGCTCAGGGAGAGTGCTTCCCGGAATGTTGCTTGTGACTCCACGGCTTTGGGCCAATTCGATCTTGAGCTCGCGAAGTATACGGTTATGTATTATTAACGCAGCCGCCACCCGTGAACAAATAAAATAAAAAGGATAGGCCGCATTGACCAGCTAATGACCGACATGCTATAAATAAGATTGCCGACGTTCTTACGGGCGTAAAATGGACGAAGGATAGCCAGAGTCTGGTAATCGTGGACAATGTATATATATAGGCATTTGAAATTCCTCAGTGTTACGTTGAATACATTGATCCGGGTCTGTAAGAAGACTGCTGCTGTTGCGCTTATTGTGTCGTCTTCTCTTATGTCCGTATCGTTTTTTGTTGCGCAATATCACACGAGTACTGTAAGAAGACAAAAGGACAGCACATTCATGTTATCTTTCTGCACACGGGCTTTATCAACGAGCCCCCACGCTGTCGAAGTGTCCAAACTTCTTAACATAAGAATGGGTTTGCAGACTTTAATGTGGACCAGTGTCTTGGTGTTATAATGATACGCATACTAACTGGAAAGAATATTGATTTATTATGAGACCCCCGGTGGTGACTCAGTGGCTATGCGTCTCGCTGCTGAGCACGAGGAGACTGGCTCGATTGCCGACAGCAGCTGGCTGCATTTCTATGCAAGCCGAACGCTAAAAATGCTCGGGCGTGTCGTGCTTTGGTTTCACGTTGGATGCCACCAGATGGTCAAAATTATTTCTAAGCTCATCACTTCGGCACGGCTCATAACCTACTGATCGATCTCGGCGTGTTTGTACCTCACAATTTAATTTCGACTTTGCGTGAAAAGTGTAATCAAACACATGGATCGTAGTTTAATGGGATGCGTCTCTCTTACTTTGCCTTTTATTTCTTTCTTTTCATTGTGTTGTGCGTACACTTAAGATTCGAAAGACATCTATTCGGTATTGTCATTTTTTGACAAATACTAGCACATGCTGGTGTGTCATCGCAGAGGATCGTACTGCAGTAAATATTATCGACTGATTGATTGCTCGATCGGCTATACCGCTGGATTGAGGCGCCGGCGTGCTCTGACGTAGCTCAGATTACGCCGCCACGATCGGGTGGGTCCCTCAGTATCGACAGAATCGATGGTCCGCCAAAGGTGGGCAGAACCGGCGCCGACGTCATCATCTTGCCGCGAAGAAAGAAAAGAAAAACAGAAACAGTATTGTGTACTCGATGACGGTCGCCGAACTTCTTTCGAACTGACCAAGCCGCACTTTATTTTTATCGCGTACGTACCCTGTTTCTCGCTATTTTGCCGCCTTCTGTGTCCCTTTGAAACTCGCCCTTGTCGGTTACTGCTGGCAGCGGTTGATAAGTGTACACGACCGACACGTGCGTTGCCCCCACGCCCACCCACGGCTGACGAAATGGGCAAAAGCAGCGCTGTCCACCCGCTGCCCTTCTATACGGCAGGTCGAACAACCCGCGTGCTCCTATAGCGCGCCGTTTTCCGTCACTTCTTTCGCCCCCCCCCCTTTTTTTTCGATAACGACACAAAGAAATCTCGTGGGAGAAAACAAACGTCGACTAAAAATCAATCCGCCGTCTTTGCAAACCCAGCTCCGACACACATGCACAATGAAAGAAAACCGAAAGAGAGAAAGATAGTCAGTCGGTGAAGTAGAAGAAGCGAGGGGGTTCGCGTCAAGCTATAGCGTATTTCAGGGTTACATTTTCTTTGCCCGAGACGGAACATGCACATACAAGCGAAACAGGCTGAGAGAGGAACACCCGAGTTTTCTAACGTTGCGTTCGAAACGTTCCTTTATCTTATTTCTTTCTTTCTGCTTCCCTTCACTTCGATCCTCCATCGTCTCTCACTCTCCCGGCAAAGAGGATCGGCGCCCGAAACAAACAAGAAAGAGTTCGAGAATCTGCGCAAACGAACAGCTGCAGGTATAAGGTGCACCCACGCACATAACACACACACAGGCACGCGTACGGCACTAGCGCGGCAGGGTGCGACTCGAGCTCAAACCACCAGGCGCGGACAGGTAGGAGGGACGCGAGGGAGAAAGCGGGAGAGGAGGGGGGGATCCCAGGCAGGCGCACGCAGGGAATAAGTGGGAAAGGCGCGGGGGCGTTTCGGGACAGAGAAAAACACAGCGGGAACTCTCTACCCAACCTCCTCCTCGCACGGTGGCCTCCTCACGGTGAAGCGCAGACTTTGACGTCGAAGGCCGCACTCGCCCCGGGAGCCACGCGTTGCCGGGGGCCCCTCGGGGTTCATCGATCGCGATGCGCGCGCACGCGCCCGAGCCGCCGGCCGAGCCGAGCGAGAATGGCAACGCACGCACGCACGCACGTGCGCCGATGCCGGTACACATCGCGCGCGTTTATGTCCGTGCGTCTGTACGCGCGAGCGCCAGCGCATCGCAGAAGCGCCCGCGAACGCACAGACTCGGTGTCTACACCTACGCTGCTGTGTGTTGCCGCGAGCGTCGCTTCTGCGGGGGTTTCGCCGCTCTCGCTGGCAACGCGCCCGTGTGCTCACACGCGCACGCACGAACACCGGCGTCGGCGGCGATGCCACGCGCTGGCGTCGACGGCAAGATGGATCTCCCCGGCGGCTCTGGCAGCGGCCTTTCAGAAAACACTGCACCGGTGCCTGCCTGCGAGCGACCGACGCGGCCGAGGAAAAGTTTCGCCCGCCACGCCCCGGTGTGCCGGGGAGTGGGGGGGGGGGGGGGGGAGAGGGGGGGGTGCTCCTTTCAACGCGTCCGCCGGGGCTGAAATTA